>NC_084991.1:23049825-23167325 GCF_963691925.1 Scomber scombrus
CTCCCTTCTTCCTTCCTTCCTTCTTCCATCCTTCCTCCCTTCACATCCTTCTTTCCTTCCTTCACTTCCTTCCTTTCTTCCTCCCTTCCTTCCTTCTTCCTCCCTTCCTTGACTCGAGGACAACATGAGGGCTAAGACACTTGTTTACATCCCATCATTTACCTTTTATTAACATGTTTTCCTTCTTCTTCTCTTCTTCTTCTCTTCTTCTTCTCCAGGAAACATCCTGCTGAACATCATGGTGCAGCCGTCGATGCCGTGCACCAGAGTGGGCAAGAACAACGTGATGGTCGTGTGCGTCCCGAACCCGGCCGTGGACGACAAGAACCCAACCAGCCCCGTCCCTCTTCTGATCCGGGTCAAGACGGCCGACGACGCCGACGAGCTCCACAAAACGCTGGAGGAGAAGAAAGGCTGAAAACCAATGTCGTCATCATCGTCGTCGTCGGTTACCGGCCGTTTTTTTTTTCTTTCCTTCCTTTTTCTTGTTTTTTGTTTTTTTTTAAATCGCAGACTTCACCACCTGGTCGTCCCTCTGCTGTCCACCCGGTCCGAAACCTGACGACGCGTTGACCTCATCACTGCCCGGTTTCACACACACACACACACACACACACACACACAGAGAAACACACACACACACATTTGTACTCCACTCACGTGATCATCCAGCTGTTTTGTCGCCTCCCTCTCGGTTTTTCCTCACCATAAATAAAATTTGGTCGTCATTACTGTGAAGTTTTTTTTTTTTTCTTTTTTTTTTTTTTCTTTAAACAACAAAAAAAAAACAACAAAAAAAAATCGTAAATCTGAGAAGCAGGTGTTCGCTGGTTGCCATGGCTACATTCCCCTTTTTTGGTCCGACGCTGCTGTAGAGAAACAACGACGCATCTTATCAACCGATAAGTTCGTTTTATTTTTAATTAAATTCGGTCGTCGGGTGTGAATCCAGACGAGTTATTGCACGAGGAACTTCACACCTGCGATCTTTACCACTCACGTTTCTTTCTTCTTTTTTTTTTTTTGGGAGAAGGAGGGAGGAGGGAGGGGGGGGGGGGGGGCTCCTAAATAAAAAGTCCAGTCGATTTGGTTTTACAAATTAAAATACTTGCAGTAACAGTTGATATTTTAATGAAAGTGTCGAGGATGATGAAGAGGGTTCCTTCCTCTGAGTGAGTGTCTTTCTTCTTCTTCTTGTTGTTGTTTTTTTGTTGCTCTGGATATTTATTGTGTCGGCAGGATTTGTATTTTTCACTGATTGAACCTGGTGTGAATGTTTCCCCCCCGCCCTCACTTCGCCTCTACCCCCGCCCCGCCCTCTTTCCTCCATCCATCCTTCCTTTCCTTCCTCCCTCCCTTCCTTCTTTCCTTTCCTCCCATCTTTCCTTCCTTCCGTCTGTCTGTCCTCCCTCCCTCCTTCTTTCCTTCCCTCCTCCCTCCTTTCCTTCCTTCCTCCCTCCGTCTTTCCTTCCCTCCTCCCTTCTTTCTTTCCCTCATTCCCTTCCTTCCCTCTGTGTCCTCCCTCCCTCCTTTCCTTCCTTCCTTCCTCCCTCCGTCTTTCCTTCCCTCCTCCCTCCCTTCTTTCCTTCCCTTCCTCCCTCCCTTCCTTCTTTCCTTTCCTCCCTCCTTTCCTTCCCTCTGTGTCCTCCCTCCTTTCCTTCCTCCCTCCTTTCCTTTCCTCCCTCCTTTCCTTCCTTCTTCCTTCCTCCCTCCTTTCCTCCCTTCCTTCCTCCCTCCCTCCCTCCTTTCCTCCCTCCTTTCCTTCCTTCCTCCCTCCTTTCCTCCCTTCCTTCCTTCCATCCTCCCTCCCTCCTCACCTCCTCCCCTCCCTCATGAAGAGCTTCTTAAAAACCCAACCACCGTGTAGAAGGGAAAGTGTGTGTATCAGACCAGTTTATTATATTTTATTTTTTTCCTGTAAAACATGAACAGTGTTTCTTTTCCAAGTGTCCTTTGTGTGGCTTCAGTCCGGCCTTCGAGGCGAGGCCTGCCGTCATCGTCTGACAACATTTGTAAAGACATTTATTGGAGAATAAAAAAAACAACGGAAACAAACTAAAACACGGCTGCTGCTTTTTTTTATTTTCTGTGATTTGTTTTTGTTTTGTTTTTTACTCCAGAAAACGTTAAAAGTTTGATTTTAGACCAAAGTTATTATAAAGTTTAACAAGTGATGAAATAGTTTAGTTTAGTTGAGTTTTAGACTTTCTATTAAGACTGATTATAACATTTCTATTTGTATACTATTAACCCTCCTGTCCTTGAGTCAAGGAAGGGAGGGAGGAAGGATGGAGGGAAAGGAAGGGAGGATGAAGAAGTAAGGAGGGAGGAAGGAAGGAAAGGAGGGATGAAGGGAGGGAGGAAGGAAGGAAGGAAAGGAGGGATGAAGGAAGGAAAGGAAGGATGAAAGGAGAGGAAGAAGGAAGGAAAGGAGGGGAGGAAGAAGGAAGGCAAAGAGGGGGAAGGAAGGGAGGGAGGAAGGAAAGGAAGGGAGGATGAAGAAGTAAGGAGGGAGGAAGGAAGGAAAGGAGGGATGGAGGGAGGAAGGAAGGAAAGGAGGGATGAAGGGAGGGAGGAAGGAAGGAAGGAAAAGAGGGATGAAGGAAGGAAAGGAAGGATGAAAGGAGAGGAAGAAGGAAGGAAAGGAGGGGAGGAAGAAGGAAGGCAAAGAGGGAGGAATGATGGAAGGAGGGAGAAAGGAAGAAGGAAAGAAGTAAGGGAGGAAAGAAGGACCCGGCAGGATGACACGAAAGTTAAACAAAAGAGATATAAATGATTAATGAGTTGAGCTGCAGAGATAAAAACGGGTTTAATGATTGATTAGTTGGTCTTTTTATGTTAAGTGGAGTCAATTTATTTATAGAAGACGTTTAAAAACCCCAAAGTGCTCTGAGGATCAAATAAACATACAGACAGTAAAAGCGTTTATTAAAAATGTTGCACAGAGAACATCTAACCACTTAGTTATTAATTGATTAATTGAGAAACTATTTTGACTAATTGATTAATCATCTTTTCTGGTTCCAACTTTTAAAATGAGATGAATTACTAATTTGACTATTTGGTTTTTTTTTAAAGACTTTTATGGAACTATTGAGACTTTTCATTGGACAGTAATCCTAAAATCTTCAACTATACCTTTTTGAGTTGGGTTAGGTGGATGGGTCGAGGTCAGGATGTCGAGGTTTTAGAGGGTTCAGGGTTAAAAAGCTCCGGTCTGAATCAAAACAATAGAAATAAGGTGGAAAAAAAAGAGGAAATGTGAGAATAACATTAATACAGTTGTGATTGAGGCCTGTAAAACATGATAATGTAATAATTAAACCCTCATAACTCAATAATAAATGTTATAATATTACAATACTGGGGAATTATTACATTAGGTTCTGCAAAAATGATGTTAACCCAATAATGTAATAATTTATTATATCATTGGTACAGAGAATTTTACATTATCAGGTTCTACAAGGCTGAGCAATAAATTGATATTATATTTGTCGTTATGGTTTTTAAAAGCTGCATTACTGATCTTAACAGACTGTTCTATTATCTGCTTTTATCCACTTTAGTCATTATATTCACATTACTGCTGATTATTTATCATAAATCTCAATGTGAAAGCACCGATAGTCATCTAAATATTCTTAAAATATAGATATCAAGGTATTTGGTTAATATTTGATTCTGCCGCAGGCGGGGAGTTCTGGTCCTCTGAAATGAGTCCAACCAGGAAGTAACTTAAACTGCATTCTATCAAGAGGCCACCAGGGGGCGACCGTTTTGGTGTCAAAAGGACTTCCGTCTCTATACAAGTCAATGGAGAATTCACCAACTTCTCACTTGATTTCTAACCTCAGTAAACGTTTTCAAAATGTGTTTATGGTCTCAATCGCTAGTTTGTTTTGACTGTTCCTTCCTTCCTTCCTCCGTCCCTCCTTCTTTCCTACCTTCTTCCCTTCCTTCTTTCCTCTGTGCTCCTTTTCTTTATCCCTCCCTCCCTCCTTCCTTTTTTCCTCCGTCCTTCCTTCCTTCCTTCCGTTCCTTCCTTTTTTCCTCCGTCCTTCCTTCCTTCCGTTCCTTCCTCCTCCCTTCCATCTGTGCTTCCTTCCTCCCTCCCTCCTTCTCTCTTTCTTTCCTTCTGTCCTTCCTTCCGTTCCTTCCTTTTTTCCTTTCCTCCCTCCCTTCTATCCTCCCTCCCTTCCTTCCTTCCATCTGTCCTTCCTCCCTCCCTCCTTCTCTCTTTCTTTCCTTCCCTCCTTCCTTCCTTCCTTCCTCTCTCCCTCCTTTTCCTTCCTTCTTCCTCCCTTCCCTCCTTCCTTCCTTCCTTCCTTCCTCTCTACCTCCTTTTCCTTCCTTCTTCCTCCCTTCCTTCCTACTTTCCTTCCTTCCTCCCTTCCTTCTTTCCTTTTTTGACTCGAGGACAACAGGAGGGTTAAAGCCTTCTTCAATGCAGTATGATGTTCATTTGGGACATTTTGGCCTCCCTGATTTTATATGTGACGATAAAGCAGGGTATGCATTAGGGCGTGGCTACGTGGTGATTGACAGGTTGATTGGTTCACAGGTTCAGGAGGGCGCCTCATGCTCCTCCTGATGCCCATATGAGTAGAATCCCTGTTTTTATTTTTCCCAGCATGCACCTGAAATGTTTAAGATGGTGCTGCTCAGATCCGATACTATTAGCCTCCGAGCAGCAGTCCACAAACCAATGGGTGACGTCACGGATGTTACGTCCATTTTATATACAGTCTATGGTCTGCCGATATCTCCCTGCTCTAGTTTTCATTTAATATTATAAATTCTGTCTTTAGTGAATTTATTCAGGAACCTTCACAGAAATCAGACGAGTACTTTTTAAATATTTCTTGTGTTTAAAGTTTAAAATGTGGAAACAAGAGAACCGACAACAAGCTGCAGTATTTTCTGGTAATGTGTATTTCAATAAATAAATACAGGAAAATGTTCACGCACACAGTTTGGAAACTAAGCAACAGAAACATGGAAACTGATCAACATGCACATTAAACTCGTGTCTCGTGTACAAAAAGCAACGGTGAGAAGCGTCTGTGATGTACGAACACGTCAAAAAAAGAAACAAAACATTTTTAACAAACAGGTTTTTAAAAAGGTTCTAAAAGCGTTTTTTTACAGTGCAAACTGTCACTGCTGTAATATCAAATGTTTCTTAGTTAAAGCGGTTTCTCTGCTATCGGACAGCGTGGATACATTCAGCGGCAGGAACTAAAAACTACGTTAACACTGAGCGGCGTTCGGCTCGTCCAACTAAAAACAATAAAAAGTCCCCCGTGGGATTATTCACGATTAAAATCACAATACGGAAAAAACACTGTGGACTTTGATCGAGGATGGCTTCGTCTCTTCAGTGCAAATCAATCGCCGATACTTTCCGATCAATTACGCTGTTAACACCGATACGTTCCGATCAATAACGCCCGTTAACACTGATACGCTCCGATCAAAAACGCAGCTAACGCTGATACGTTCCGATCAAAAACGCCGTTAACACGGATATGTTCCGATCAATTACGCCGAAACGTTGCGATCAATAACGCTATTAACACGGATACTTTGCCGATCAAAAACGCTGTTAACGCTGATACGTTCCGATCAATAACGCTGATACGTTCTGATCAATAACGTCGAAACGTTCCGATCAATAACGCTGTTAACGTTGATACGTTCCGATCAATAACACAGCTGACGATTCTGTTTCTAAAAACGTCAGATCGGTTTATTTTCATCGCAGGTCAACGGATCGTTAAATTGTAAAATCATCAAAATTCTTTAATCCGATCTTTTTCTGGTTATTTGTTATTAAGGATTAATTTCACGTGAACAGAAAGTGACGTATTTTTACATTTCAACCGAGAAGAAATTTTAAGTTCCCAGAATAAAAATTATAAAACTAATTTCCTATTTACGCAATTTTAGTGTTTATCAGATTTATTAATTAAATCTTAATTAACCGTATTGAACTGAATTGAACGATGCTAATTTCTAGAATTAAAGATGAATTAATCCTTTAATTCACTGAATAAAAATACACACAGAGACGTATATACGGGGAAACTAAGCCTAAAAAATTAAATAAATAATGACGTCATAATTTTATGTGGAAATCCTGAAAATCGTAATTTAACGTGATTTTATGCTAATTTTTACCCCAAAAAAAGTAAAAATTGGGAGATTAAATTTTAATATGTGAATTATAATAAAGTTCTAAATGCATTTAATTTAAAACGTTTAATATTACAGTTTTTATACCTAAAATATCACATTGTATTAAAGCCACAGGGCAAAAAAAAACAAACGTTAATGTAAATAAATTTAATTATATAATTTTTGGTTATAATTTTGATTTTATTCACATAACTTTACAACTTTAATCTTAAATATTAGAACTTTAATCTCAATCTAAGAGTTTTTCTTCCTCTTAATTTAACCGTTATACGCAAGATGTGAATTAAAACATCTTATATTGTCTGATTAATAAATGTGATTAAATTTATAGTGAAACTAATTATTTAAAGAGCCACTGCGCAGCGTTCGGTGGCGTCTAGCAGCAACGTTGCAGAGCTGGTGTGGATCCGTATGTAAATATAAAAGGCTCATTTTCCTATTTTCAGGTGATTAAACTCTGATTTTAAGCATTATTATCATTATTATAATTAATTTCTGTTCCTCTAGATGTCACTAAATTATACACATTGGCCCTTTAATATAATTTACAGTGATATTAAATTATTTGTTGACAAAGAAAACAAAGAAATGCTGATTTACAGATTTAAAAATGTAAATTAAGTTTGTGATTTTAGAGCTCTGGGAACTTTTTAAAGATATTTTTGTTCATTAACCCTCCTGTTGTTGAGTCAAGGGAGGAAGGGAGGGAGGAAAGGAGGGAGGAAGGAAGGAAGAAGGAAGGAAGTAGGAAAGAAGGAAGGGAGGAAGGAAAGAAAGGGAGGAAGAAAGGAAGGAAAGAGGGAAGGAAAGAAGGAGGGAAGGAAAGAAGGAAGGAAGGTAGGGAGGAAAAAAGGAAAGAGGGAGGGAGAAAGAAAAAGAGGAAGGGAGGAAGGAAAGAAGGAAGGAAGGAAAGAAAGGAAGGAAGGAGGGAAGGAAAGAAGGGGGGAAAGAGAGAAGGAAGGAGGGAAGGAAAGAAGGAGGGAGGGAGAAAGGAAAAGAGGAAAGAAGGAGGGATGGAGGAAGAAAGGAAGGAAGTAGGGATGGAAAGAAGGAGGGAGAAAGGAAAGAAGAAAGAAAGGGAGGAAGGAAAAGAGGAAGGGAGGAAGAAAGGAAGGAAGTAGGTAAGGAAAGAAGGAGGGAGGAAGAAAAAGAGGAAAGAAGGAAGGAGGTAGGAGGGACAGAAGGAAGGAAGGAAGATCGATGGAGGGAAAGAAGGAAAGAGGGAGGGAGAAAGGAAAAGAGGAACAGTCAAAACAGACGGGGTCATTTTGACCCGGGAGGACGACACGAAGGTTAAAAACAGCTTCAGTAGTGTTTCTTTCGTTCTTTAGGAAGCGTTGGCTGGTTTCTGACAGTTTTTAAATGAAATGAACACGAAGAAAAAAAAAAGGTTAAAAGTCGATAAGTTCTGGTTCAGAGTCGGATTTAAGGCTTCAGGAGCACGAAGGGAAAACGATGACATCATCGGTCAAACGATGACATCATCGGTCAAACGATGACATCATCGGTCAAACGATGACATCATCGGTCAAACGATGACATCATCGGTCAAACGATTACATCATTGGTCAAAACTTTTTATCATTTCCTGTTTTCTGCAAATACAAATAAAAAGATCTGAAGCTTTTTTCTTTTCCTTTTCTTTTGTTGTTGTTTCCTCCAGTTTTCCCTTTTTTCTCGTCTCTGTCGTTTTACTTCAGGAGTTTTTCAAGTCTCTTCCAGTTTGTTAGTTGCAGTTTTTTTTTTTGTCATTTTTAAACAAAAAATCCAGAGCAGTGAAAAAAGTCCAAGTTGAGTTTAGTCGTTTCTTTTTTTTTTTGTCCTTTTTTTTTTTTTTAAATCAGTGGTTAAAAAGCCACAAAAAGAAAACAAGACTACAGCTCAGCTCATTAATCATATCATTGGATCGTATTATTTGTAGTATTTGTAGTATTTGGGGTCAAATCCATCAAGTTTTTAAGAGTAAAAAAAAAAAAAAATTCACATTTAAACATCGAGAGAAATTTCATGACAGTGTAAAGTGAATTCAGACATTTTCTTCTAAACACATTAAATAGGTCATAAATGTATTTCTAAAAAAGGTGTAAAAAGCATTTCAACCATTTAGATTTGAATTGTGGAGCTAGGCTAGCATAAACCCGCCCTGCTGCTGAAGAGGTATAAATACATTCAGCGCACACAACTACTACTACAGTCTACAGGTAGCCAGTTAGCTGAGTTAGCCACCGAGCTAGCAGCTGAGTAAGCTGCCGAGCTAGCCGCCGAGCTAGCAGCTGAGTTAGCCACCGAGCTAACCGCCGAGTTAGCCGCCGAGCTAGCAGCTGAGTTAGCCACCGAGCTAGCCGCCGAGCTAGCCGCTGAGTTAGCAGCAGAAAGCTCTCAGACCTAGCGTCCATGTTTCTGGTAGAGGTGGTGACTTTGATTGACAGGTGACACTTGGTAGGGGGCGGGGCTTCAGCGTTTGGGAGCAGAGAAATAGGCAGACTTTTACACAACTTTGAAGCCTAATTTCATATATTTGGCGATTTTTTTAATCATTCAAATTTGGCAGGGTGGTTAACAACACACTTTTCTGTGGTATGTCAAACTCAGAACACATATTTATTTTTAATTTACACGGACTTTAAAGCATCAAACTCGTAAAAAGCTGACGTTGATATTTGGCTTTAAATCAGCAAAAAAAAAGACAAAAATAATAACGAGAGAAAATGTTGAATTAGTTATTTCTCATATTTTATGTTACAGATTTCGTGAAGCTTTTTGTTTTTTTAAACCGACTTTCTGACTTTTTCTAGTAAGTTTTTTTTTAGTATCAAAAATTGTAAAACAATGAAAAACACAATCAAATTTTTTTTTTTTACTTTAAAAACGATTGTTTTGTTTTTCTTTTTGTCGAACGAGACGTCAGATAAACGTTTAATAGAAATTACAGTAAGTGCTGATATTCAACATGTCCTCAAATAATGTGAGAAAATATTAAAGATTAAAACAGTGGAAATAGTTTTAATTGTAAAGGATAAAAAGCTGTAATACAAGAGAAGAGCAAAGAAGAGTAAAGGTGATTTTATTATTATATTATGAGTTCGTTTGGCTCATTAATTCTCCTAAAAACTGCAGAAAATACTTAGTTTTATCTTCTGTAGGATAATAAATAAAAACCTTCACATGGTCTCACTAATTAATGAGCTTCTACTACAGTTCATCTGTCAATTAACCAATTAATTAATGTCTAAATCACTAATAAACACCTGTTATAATCCTCCAGAGTCAAAGGTTGTGTCTTTAAATGTCTTATTTTACCCCAAATATGAACTTTACTGTCACTTAAGACAGAAAAAAGAATTAAATCATCACATTTGAGCAGCTGAACTTGTTTTTTTTTTACTCTATTTTAATAAGAAATGTTCTTATTTCACCCTCAAAATGTCTAAAACGTTACTAAATGTGTTATAATCCTATAAAATCACCATTAGATTGTGTTATTTTCTTCATATTCTATAAAATAGTGATGCTGAAAGTCTTTTTCTCCCCATAAATAAATAGTTTACACTCTGACAGCTTCTTTAAGGGTTAATTAAACACGTATAAATGGGAGTTTATGGATGTGAATTGGTGCAGAGACTAATTATTAAACAGAATATGAACAGTATGTAAAGGGTTAAACTGTCAATTAGCTAATTAAAGCCTCCAGAGTCAAAGTTTGTGTCTTTAAATGTCAAAAAAACTCCAAATATTAACTTTTACTGTCACTTATGACTTTAAATCATCACATTTGAGCTGAACTTTCGGTTTTTTACTCTTATTTTAATAAGATTTGTTGATTCAATCAGCTGAGTGACAGAAAAATATGATTTAAATAATAAATAAATCATTTAATTGAGTAAAAATGTTAATTTGATGTTTACAGGATCTCAAATGTGTATTTTTTTAGGTGTTTTTTGACACAAAAAGCAACATTTTACCATCTGAAGCGAACCTGTTAATAAAGATTATTTATTTATGTGAATCAATGAAAACAACTTAATTGATCTCATGAATATGAATGGATGGATTTGACCCCGTCAGAATAAAAGCAGTCTAACGTTTTATTTTTCACACTTTGAAAGAAGTCGGACGCAGACTTCCTGTTCGGACGCAGACTTCCTGTTCGGACGCAGACTTCCTGTCGCCTCCCGTCGTCGTCGTCGTTTAAAAGCAGAAACTTTGTGTTTTTTTCTGAAGGCGTCTCAGTGAGTAAAGCAGCAGGATATTTACAAGTAGAAGAAGAAAAAAGACGAAACACATTCTTCACATCCTTCCTGATCAGAGTTCAGCCAACCGCCTCTCCACGCTGAGGTCATGTGACACTGAGGGGGGGGCCCGTTTCCATGGAGACGACCTCCTCCCCTCCCTCCCTCGCCCCCGGTAACGCCAGCAGGGACACTTTAAAAAGAAGAAGAAGAAGAAGAAGAAGAAGAAGAGGCACTTCTCGGATGGCTGGTTTGTGTGTCGTCCCTCCAGGTGAAGCAGATGTTTTGGTTGTTGTTGTTGTTGTTGTTGTTGTTCTCGGGCTGGACAGCAGGGGGCGCCGGCGTCTCAGTGGCCTGATGCAGGAGGCACTTGGTATCGATGAGGACAGATACGAGCTCTGCTATGTCATCAGGATGGGCTTCTGCCTCACCTCCAGGATGTCTGACACACACACACACACACACACACACACACACACACACACACACACACACACACACACACACACACACACACACACACACACACACACACACACACACACACACACAGGAAAATTTAACATCATAAAACTCTAAATGTTCAAACAGTGACATTAAACTGTCTCCTCAAAACTACTTATAAAACTATTTATAACAATCTTATTAAAACTCAATTTAACAGAAAGCTAAACATTTTTAGCACTTATACAAAAGTATAATATAATATAATGTAATATTTTCATTTTTGTGCATTTCGGACTTTAGGACACGTCGTCAAATTTCAGAAAATTTGAATTATTTTTCTGTAATTTTCATACTTTGCAAAGTTATCCAGCGGGCCACGTTCTGGTCCACAAGCCTTATGTTTGACACCCCTGATTTAAAACAGTCTTTGTTATGTTATGTGTTGTTATGTACTCCTCCTCAGTGATGTTCCTGATATCATCGGGTGTTTCGGGTCTTTATATGTTGTACAGAATAGTGATTGTTTGTTGATCAGAAGTATTTCAGACACTAGTTGCTGTGATGTTTCAGTGTTTACAGATGCAGGTGCAGTATATTTACACAGTGTTTGGGACTCAGTGAGCACACAGCTACACTCTTTATTAAATATGTAAAGTTACTGTGTTCTTTTAAAAGGTTTAATTGAAACCGGTCAGAGTTATTATATCGGTCCAGTTCAGTTAAATCATTACTGGATTATTAACCCAAAAGTAAACTTTAAAATGTTTTGGAGTATAAACATATGTGTTTATAAAAGAATAACTACTGGTGCATTCATATAAACTTCCCAGCATGACACTCCCTAAAAGAGACTTATACACCAGTGTATACGGTAAATCCAGTGTCGACTCATCTGCTGTACAACTCACTCAGAGTTGGTCTGTTCTTTACACACATTAACATCTTAATGAACGAGTTCAGATGTTTCAGAAAAGATGTTTTTAACCTAGTTTTAGTTTGAATTTATTTATCGTCCACTGTTCCACCTGTGAAATCATCTCATTTACGATTCGTCTGTTATGAGATTATTTAGACACAATAATGACGAACAAACTCATATTTATATATTTATACTCATTAACATCTTAATAAACGACGGCTTCAGGATAAAGTTTAGCAGTGATTACAGTTATTAGTGTAACTCTGAGCCCTGATACCTGCAGTGATGCGGTGCAGCGGCAGCGTGACGTAGGTCAGGTGAGAGTACAGCAGGAAGAAATCTTCGGTTCGGTTCAGTTTGAGCCACGATCCGACCAGAGAGCGACCCGTTCCCGACAGAGAGCGAGAGCGCAGGTTGGTGGCTGTGTGAAGATCTGACGCACAGAAAAACAAACATGGGGAAAATTAAAGTCATAATATTTAAAGAAAAAGTCCAAAATGTGCGAGATGAAAAATGTAAATTGGAGAATGTGTTTGAGAAAGATCAGGCAGGGAGTTCTGGTCCTCTGAAATGAGGCCAACCAGGAAGTAACTTAAAACTGCATTCTATCAAAAGGCCACCAGGGGGCGACCGTTTTGGTGTCAAAAGGACTTCCGTCTCTATACAAGTCAATGGAGAATTCACCAACTTCTCACTTGATTTCTAACCTCAGTAAACGTTTTCAAAATGTGTTTATGGTCTCAATCGCTAGTTTAAAGCCTTCTTCAATGCAGTATGATGTTCATTTGGGACATTTTGGCCTCCCTGATTTTATATGTGACGATAAAGCAGGGTATGCATTAGGGCGTGGCTACGTGGTGATTGACAGGTTGATTGGTTCACAGGTTCAGGAGGGCGCCTCATGCTCCTCCTGATGCCCATATAAGTAGAATCCATGTTTTTATTTTTCCCAGCATGCACCTGAAATTTTCAAGATGGCGCTGCTCAGATCCGATACTATTGGCCTCCGAGCAGCAGTCCACAAACCAATGGGTGACGTCACCGATGTTACGTCCATTTCTTATATACAGTCTATGAGGAAGACTAATAATGTTCATGAAGAAGAGATTTGGCAGTGATCAGATGTTATAGAGCTAAAAATAGACAAACTTGCAGCGAGACCAGTGAAACCAGTCTGACCAGTTTGAGCTTTTACCTTCGTCTTCTTCCTCCCTGAAGAATTCCTCGCTGTCGTTGGCAGAGTGAGACTTCTTCATCTCGGCGTTTCTGTTTCGGGGCATTTTACGCCTCAGCGACGGCGAGAAGAAGGACGGCCGGTTCCTCTCGGGGGTCGGCGGCGTGCTGAACGACGTCACCTGAACGCATCGTTTACATAAAATAAACAATGACTGGTCTGAGGTTTGTTGCTCTTTGTGATCATTTTTAGAGTTCATCTAAGAGGTTTTTAACTATTTTAAAAGTAAAAATTGTGTGTAAATTATTAACAGTGAGAATAAATTAACTTTATTAACTATCTGAAATCAAACATTTGTTAAAAAGTGATTCAAAATGTCCTTTAATTACGTTTCTGTCCGTTTATTTTTGCTTTAGATTCTACTTTTTAATCCTTCCTGTCTCCTCCCGGGTCAAACTGACCCCGTCTGTTTTGACTTTTCCTTCCTTCCTTCCTTCCCCTGTCCTTCTTTCCTTACTTCCTCTTTTCCATTCTCCCTCCCACCCTCCCTTCTTTCCTTTCCTCCCTCCTTTCCTTTCTTCTGCCCTCCCTTCCTTCCTCCTCCTTTCCTTCCCTCCTTCCTTCTTTCCTTCCCCTCCTTCCTTCCTCCCTTCCTTCCTCCCTCCCTCCTTTCCTTTCTTCTGCCCTCCCTTCCTTCCTCCCTCCCTCCTTCTTTCCTTCCCTCCTTCCTTCTTTCCTTCCCCTCCTTCCTTCCTCCCTTCCTTCCTTCCTCCCTCCCTCCTTTCTTTCCTTCCTCCCTTCCTTCTTTCCTCCCTCCTTCTCTTTCTTTCCTCTGTCCTTCTTTCCTTCCTTCCCCTCTTCCTCTTGTCCTTTCTCCATCCTTCATACCTTTCTTCCATCCTTCCTCCCTCCTTCCTTCTTTCCTCCCTCCCCTACCTTCCTTTCCTCCCTTCCTTCCTCCCTTCCTTCCATCTGTCCTTCCTCCTTTCTTTCCTTCTTCCTCCCTTCCATCTTCCTTCCTCCCTCCTTTCCTTCCGTCTGTCCTTCCTCCCTTCCTCCTTTCTTTCCTTCTTCCTCTCTCCCTTCCTCCTTTCCTTCCGTCTTCCTTCATCACTCCCTCCTTTCCTTCCTTCTTCCTCCTTTCTTTCCTCCATTCCTCCCAGCTTTTCTTCCCTTCCTTCCTTCTCCCTCCTTTCCTTCTGTCTTCCTTCCTCCCTCCCTCCTTTCCTTCCCCCTTCTTTCCTTCTTCCTCCCTTCCTTCTTTCCTCCCTCCTTCTCTTTCTTTCCTCTGTCCTTCTTTCCTTCCTTCCCCTCTTCCTCTTGTCCTTTCTCCATCCTTCATACCTTTCTTCCATCCTTCCTCCCTCCTTCCTTCTTTCCTCCCTCCCCTACCTTCCTTTCCTCCCTTCCTTCCTCCCTTCCTTCCATCTGTCCTTCCTCCTTTCTTTCCTTCTTCCTCCCTTCCATCTTCCTTCCTCCCTCCTTTCCTTCCGTCTGTCCTTCCTCCCTTCCTCCTTTCTTTCCTTCTTCCTCTCTCCCTTCCTCCTTTCCTTCCGTCTTCCTTCATCACTCCCTCCTTTCCTTCCTTCTTCCTCCTTTCTTTCCTCCATTCCTCCCAGCTTTTCTTCCCTTCCTTCCTTCTCCCTCCTTTCCTTCTGTCTTCCTTCCTCCCTCCCTCCTTTCCTTCCCCCTTCTTTCCTTCTTCCTCCCTTCCTTCCACCCTTCCTTCCTCCCTCCCTTCCTTCCTTCTTCCTCCCTTCCATCATTCCTTCCTCCTTCCTTTCCTCCCTTCCTCCCTTAACTCGAGGACAACAGGAGGGTTAAAATAATGAAACATGTACACAAAGTTTAAACTAGAAGAGATTTAGTGAAACTGTAACATCGTGTTTATATTTTCAGTCTTTGAGTTTTTCCCCAAAATGTTTAAATAAAAACAGACTCCGGTTTGTTTTGGAGCTTTTAGCTTCAGACTTCCTCCTGAGCTCAGAGAGTCAGTCACACATCTGGAGACACATGTGGACGACAGACTATTAAATAAAACATGATTCACGTCCAGTCGCATGTATTATTGATGCTGACCTGGTTTCATGCAGCAGGAAGTGAAACTAAACTCCTACACATCTTCACTTCCTGCTTTAAAAAAACACTAATGGAAAAATAAAAGAAGAATGAGGAAGTGAGGACTTCCTGTTGGGTGAGTTCAGGAGAAGTGAAGACTAAAGAATAACAGACGAGGTTTGATTTAAAACTAACGATGAATAAGAAAAGAACAATCAGGTTTTCGTCAAACTGACCCCCGACTGTTCCTTCTTTCCTCTTTCTTTCCTTCCCTCCACCCTCCCCCCTTCCTTCTTTCCTCTGTCTTTCCCTTTCTTCCTTCCTTCCCTCCCTTCTTTCCTCCCCCCTACCTTCCTCCCTTCCTGTCTTTCTTTCCCTCCTTCCCTCCTTCCTTTCCTTCCTCCCTCCTTCTTTCCTTCCCTCCTTCCTTCCTTCTCTCTTTCTTTCCTCCCCCCTACCTTCCTCCCTTCCTCTGTCCTCCCTTCCTTCTTTCCTTCCCTCCTTCCTTCTCTCTTTCTTTCCTCCCCCCTACCTTCCTCTCTTCCTTCTTTCCTCTGTCCTTCTTTCCTTCCCTCCTTCCTTCCTTGCTTCCTTCCCTCCCTCCCTTCCTTCTTTCCTCTGTCCTTCTTTCCTTCCTTCCCTCCTTCCTTCCCTTTCCTTCCTTTCCTTCCTGTGTGTCTGTCTGTGTGTGTGTGTGTCTCTGTGTGTATGTGTCTGTGTGTGTGTGCTGTCCTCACCCTCTCGTGCATGGGTGACACCTCCTCCTCGGTGCCGCAGGGCGACGTGTCTCCCGTTGGCACCCTGCTGACGGCCATCTCAGCGTGACCTTTGCCCTGCGGACCTTTCATCCTCACGAACTCCATGTTGTTGTATTTATAGAAGCCGAACGACATCCGCTGAGCCATTTTAGCAGCGACGCTCACCTGGAGGCAGCAAGAGGGTCAGCTGATACTTCCTTCATCCTCCCTCCTTCATCCTTCCTCCCATCCTCCCTCCCTCCTTTATCCTTCCTCCCATCCTCCCTCCCTCCTTTATCCCTCGAGTCTCCTCCCTCCCTCCTTTATCCTTCCTGTCTCCTCCCGGGTCAAATTAACCCCGTCTGTTTTGACTGTTCCTTCTTTCCTCACTTCCTTCCTTCCGTCTGTCCTTCCTCCCTCCTTCCTTCCTTCTCTCTTTCCTTCCTTCCTTCCTCCCTCCTTCCTTCCTTCTCTCTTTCCTTCCTTCCTTCCTTCCTCCCTTCTTTCCCTCTATCCCCCTTCCTTCCTTCCGTCTGTCCTTCCTTCCTTCTGTCCTTCCTTCCTCCCTCCTTCTCTCTTTCCTCCCTTCCTTCTTTCCCTCCATCCCCCTTTCTTCCTTGCTTCTGTCCTTCCTCCCTCCCTCCTTCTTTCCTTCCCTCCTTCCTTCCTTCCTTCTTTCCTCTGTCCTTCTTTCCTTCCTTCCTCTCTTCCTTTCTCCCTCCCTCTTTCCTTTTTTCCTACCTTCCTTCCTTCCTTCCTCTCTCCCTTCCTCCCTTCTTTTCTCTGTATTTCTTTCCTTCCTACCTCTTTACCTTTCTCCATCCCTCCCTCCTTCCCTCCTTCCTTCTTTCCTTCCTTCCCTCCTTTCTCCTACCTTCCTTCTTTCCTCCCTCCTTTCCTTCCTTCCTTCCTCCCCCCCCCTCCTTCCTTCTTTCCTTCCTTGCCTCCTTTTTTCCTCCCTCCCTCCGTCCTACCTTCGTTCTTTCCCTCCTTTTCTTCCATCCTCCCTTCATCCCTCCCTCCTTCTTCCTCCCCCTCCTTTCCTTCCTTTTAGACATTTTTAATTTCTCACCCGGTTGTCGTAGACTTTCTTCAGCGCCTCGTAGCGGATCGAGCCCTGGAAGATAACGCCCTGGAACGTGTTGCTCTTATCGCTCGCTACCAGCTCCACACAAACCATCTCGCCCTCGCCAACCGTCATATCGCTGAACACCTGCAGACATGCAACGGTCCATGAGGTTTAGTTTAAATATAAAGGGTTAACATGTGAAAATAAACGTCTCCTCTCTTTCTTTCTCCTCTTCCTCCTTTCTTTCTCCTCTTCCTCCTTTCTTTCTTTCTCCTCTTCCTCCTCTCTTTCTTTCTCCTCTTCCTCCTTTCTTTCTCCTCTTCCTCCTTTCTTTCTTTCTCCTCTTCCTCCTCTCTTTCTTTCTCCTCTTCCCCCTTTCTTTCTCCTCTTCCTCCTTTCTTTCTTTCTCCTCTTTCTTTTTTCTCTTCCTCCTCTCTTTCTTTCTCCTCTTCCTCCTTTCTTTCTCCTCTTCCTCCTTTCTTTCTTTCTCCTCTTCCTCCTCTCTTTCTTTCTCCTCTTCCGCCTCTCTTTCTCCTCTTCCTCCTCTCTTTCTTTCTCCTCTTCCTCCTCTTTCTTTATCCTCTTCCTCCTCTCTCTTTCTCCTCTTCATCCTCTTTCTTTCTCCTCTCCTCTTCCTCCTTTCTTTCTTTCTTTCTTTATCCTCCTACTTCTTGTTCTTTCTCTTCTTCCTCCCTTTATCTTTCTATCTTCCTTCCTTCCTTCTAGGAGGATAAAATATGTAATATTTATCATTCTTTTGTGGTTACACCATTTGACATTTTCAGGAGCATTCAGTCTTACTTTTGGTAAAAAATGGTGCAAATATCATTTCAAATGATATAAAACCAACAAAAATACTAAATGTACATTTTAACAAACCTGATGTTGCTTTTAAATCTAGTTTAACTGATTTATTAATTCATCATCTTACCAACACTTATTAATCTCTGACCCATAAACACAACTTTACCCTGACATTAAATCCCCATGTTGCTATAACAACACAGAGCTGTTGTAACTGAGCTCACAGTCAGACGGGTTTTTTTTTGCCTCTTTTCACCAAAAACAACAAACAAACAAACATTGATTTGCTCCACATGAGTTAAATCTGTGACCGGCTGTTTCTCCCTGCAGCTAGAAAACGAGGAGTTTGTGTTTAAATGGAGTGAAAAAGCATCGAGTCACGCTTCATTAAACCAGCAGCATCAACTCCATCGCCACGGCGACCCGAAGGCCGAGCTTCTGCACAGAGAGACACTTAAACATTTTACCTCAGGTTTATCTCATATCTATCACCTGCTGTCTGCCGTTTATTTAAAGGCATTTAACAACATACATTATTATTACTTATTAGAATAATCATTAACGCTGTGAGTGAATCATATATGATCCATGATGAGTTTTAGAGAGCTCGACATCATCCGTATAAAAACCTGGTTTACACCAACAGATACATGTAGTACACAGATAAACCACCAGGGGGCTTTTCATTTCAACGAGTATTTAGGTCTTTCTTTGCATTATTTTTTAATCTTTCTTTGCATTTTTTGTCCTTTTTGAGGTATTTTTGTCTTTCTTTGCAGTATTTTTGTCTTTCTTTGCAGTATTTTTGTTTCTTTGCAGTATTTTTGTCTTTCTTTGCAGTATTTTTGTTTCTTTGCATTATTTTTTAATCTTTCTTTGCAGTATTTTTGTGTTTCTTTGCAGTATTTTTGTGTTTCTTTGCAGTATTTTTATCTTTCTTTGCAGTATTTTTGTCTTTCCTTGCAGTATTTTTGTGTTTCTTTGCAGTATTTTTGTCTTTCCTTGCAGTATTTTTGTGTTTCTTTGCAGTATTTTTGTCTTTCTTTGCAGTATTTTTATCTTTCCTTGCAGTATTTTTATCTTTCCTTGCAGTATTTTTGTCTTTCTTTGCAGTATTTTTGTTTTCTTTGCAGTATTTTTATTCTTTCCTTGCAGTATTTTTATCTTTCCTTGCAGTATTTTTGTCTTTCTTTGCAGTATTTTTGTCTTTCTTTGCAGTATTTTTGTTTCTTTGCAGTATTTTTGTTTCTTTGCAGTATTTTTATCTTTCCTTGCAGTATTTTTGTCTTTCTTTGCAGTATTTTTGTCTTCATATCGTCCAACAGTAGTTCTCATGACAGGTCTACGTCTGCATTATAACTTTTGTCACTACATTTCCCATCATGCTTTGCAGGATTAATACAGAGCTGTAATATCACCATAGAGTCAGTGAGTCAGCTGTGGGGGGAACACCTGAATTTAAGCTAAAAATATTCATCTTCATTTTAACGTCCTTTACCTCTTCGAAGTTGTCGATCATGAAGAAGATGTTCGGGTAGCTCATCTTGGACTCTTCTCCTTTACTGTCCATGGCGTGTTTGCTGGGAGACGCAAACACTTCCTGAGAGAGAAGAAGAGAGACGTCTTCGTTAACCGCCGCTGTGACACCAGCTGATTGCAGAGCTGCTGCTGCTGCTTCCTACCTGACACTTCTTCTTGTGGATGTGGATGTCTCCTGCGTCTGAGCGCGTGCAGACGGCACACGTCACCACATAGTCCAACTGAAGGAAGACCAGAGGTTTCAGGTTATTTTAGACGTTAGAGCCAAAAATAACAGATTATTTTCATTATCGATTAATGTGTCGAATACGGTCAAAAGTCAAATATCACCATATTTGTCACCAAATACCTCGATATTTTGACAATATTGCACAATGAGATTCATGATCAATAATCATCAGTAATCAGGATATAATGACTAAAGCGGATAAATGCAGATAATATATAACAGTCTGTTAAACTCATTTTTACTGTAATAGATAGATAGAATACAATAAAGGATCTATCTATTCCTTTTTTCCTCCTCCGTCCTACCTTCCTTCCTCCCTTCCTCTGTCCTTCTTTCCTTCCTTCCCTCCTTTTCTTCCTTCCTCCTCCCTTCCTTCTTACCTCCCTTCTTTCCTCCTTCCTTCCTCCCTCCCTTCTTTCCTCCCTACCTCTTTTTCTTTCTCCCTCCCTCCTTCCTTCTTTCCTCCTTCCTCCTCCCTTCCTTCTTTCCTTCTTTCCTCCTTCCTTCCTTCCTTCCTCCCTCCCCTTCTTTCCTCCGTCCTTCTTTCCTTCCTCCCTACCTCTTTTCCTTCCCCCTCCCTCCCTCCTTCCTTCTTTCCTTCCTTCCTCCTCCCTTCCTTCTTTCCTAAAGGATCTATCTATCTAATGCAGCTTTAAAAGCAGGAAAAGACACTTCTCTCATATCACAATATTAAACATCTGAGATGAAACCTATTACAGATGCTTCATTATGAACACAGTGTGGATCAATCTGCTCAAAAACTGAAAGAAAACACGCTTAAAAAATTCACCAATGTAAAGGAAGAGTTTTCAGTCTTCTTTCTTTCTTTCCTTCCTTCCTTCTTTCCTTCCTTCTTTCCTTCCTTCCTTCCTTCCTCCTTTTACTTGTCTTTCTTTCCTTCCTTCTTTCCTTCCTTCTTTCGTTCCTTCCTTCCTTCTTTCCTTCCTTTTTTTACTTGTCTTTCTTTCCTTCCTTCCTTCTTTTCTTTCTTTCTTTCCTTCCTTCCTTCCTTCTTTCCTTCCTTCCTTCCTCCTTTTACTTGTCTTTCTTTCCTTCCTTCCTTCCTTCCTTCCTTCCTTCTTTCTTTCCTTCCTCCTTTTACTTGTCTTTCTTTCCTTCCTTTCTTTTTTCTTCTTTCAATGTTTTCCCTTCGTTTACTCTTCCCCCCTCGGTTATTGTTTCCTTCTTTCCATCCATCTTCCTTTCCTTATTTCTTTTCTTTCTCCTTCCTTCTCTTTTTTAATGATTTATTTATTTCTTGTCCTCCTTCATTTGTCTTTCTTTCCTTCCTTTCTTGTTTCCTTGTTGTTGTTGTTTCTTTACTTCCATCTCTCCTTCACTTTGATTTAATTTTAAATGGATTTAATTATACATACATACACTCAGTGGCCTGTTTATTATGTTCAGCTGGATAATAAATTAAATGAAGTATTTCAGTATGAAGTGACATCACTGTAATAACTCAGCTGATCAGCTGATCACCTTCTGCAGGATCAGGTTCAGGTAAACACTCTCCTCCCAGTCGATGTCGGGGTCACCGAGGCCCGGAAGCTTCTTAGAGTCCTTCCTGTACACCTCCACCTCCACCTGCAACACACACACACATACACACACACACACAGAGACACACACACACACACACACACACAGAGACACACACACAGAGACACACACAGAGAGACACACACACACAGAGACACAGAGACACACACACAGAGACACACACACAGACAGAGAGACACACACACACACACACAGACACACACACAGACAGAGAGACACACACACAGAGACACACACACAGACAGAGAGACACACACACACACACACACACACACACACACACACACACACACACACACACACACACACACACACACACACACACACACACAGGTGAGTTCAGGTGTTTTTTTAAGTGTTGGTAAGATTATGAATTCATAAATCAGTTAAACTAGATTTAAAAGCAGCATCAGGTTTGTTAAAATGTACATTTAGTATTTTTGTTGGTTTTATATCATTTGAAATGACATTGCACCATTTTTTACCAAAAGTAAGACTGAATGCTCCTGAAAATGTCAAACGGTGTAACCACAATAAAAATCCAGGAGAGACAAATCCTTTTATTCTCCTTAAAGCTTCATGATCCCTTCAGTCAGTGTTCGTCTTTATTTCTGCTCGTAAGAAACAATCAGCTGTTCTTCCTCTTCGTGTTCGTGTCAGTCGGTGTAACAGGGAGGAACGAGGTCTCCACATGCCTGCCTTCATATCACTCACAGCACATTTAAGAGCACAGGGAACGGTTGCCGTGGTTACTGATTTCATGATCTCGTATATTTGGCGTGTTTTTTGGGGTTTTTGGGTTTTTTTTACGTGTGTTTCTGCAGCTGTGGAGAGAAAAAGCTGCTGACTCTGCAGAAAGTGACGCGTACGTAATAACAGCAGCAACACAGAGAAGAGGAAGTGAAGAGAAAGAAGAGACATCGTTCTCTATTTTTTTTTTTTTTACCTGCAAACACTTCAACAAAAAACATGAAAACTGAATAAAACAAGAAGTCACTCTAATTAAACTCACTTTTCAGTCAGTCAGAAACTTTACGGTAAAAGCTGCACACGAGAGAGAGAGACAGAGAGAGAGAGAGAGAGAGAGAGAGACGGAGAGAGAGAGGGAGAGAGAGAGAGACAGAGAGAGAGAGCGAGGGAGACAGAGAGAGAGAGAGAGGGAGAGAGAGATAGACAGAGAGAGAGAGAGATAGACAGAGAGAGAGGGAGAGGGAGAGAGGGAGAAGGAGAGCGAAGGAGGCAGAGAGAGAGAGGGAGAAGGAGAGCGAAGGAGGCAGAGAGAAAGAGAGAGAGAGAGAGATAGATAGAGAGAGAGAGAGAGAGAGCGAGGGAGAGAGAGAGAGATAGAGGGAGAAGGAGAGCGAGGGAGACAGAGAGGGAGAAGAGAGAGAGAGAGAGAGAGAGAGGGAGAGAGAGGGAGAGAGAGAGAGACAGAGAGAGAGAGAGAGAGATAGACAGAGAGAGAGAGAGAGAGAGATAGACAGAGAGAGGGAGAGAGAGGGAGAGAGAGAGAGACAGAGAGAGAGAGAGAGAGATAGACAGAGAGAGAGAGAGAGAGAGATAGACAGAGAGAGGGAGAGAGAGAGAGAGATAGAGGGAGAAGGAGAGCGAGGGAGACAGAGAGAGAGGGAGAGAGAGACAGAGAGAGAGAGGGAGAGATAGACAGAGAGAGAGAGGGAGAGATAGACAGAGAGAGAGAGGGAGAGAGAGACAGAGAGAGAGAGGGAGAGATAGACAGAGAGAGAGAGGGAGAGATAGACAGAGAGAGAGAGGGAGAGATAGACAGAGAGACAGAGAGATAGAGGGAGAGAGAAGGATAGCGAGGGAGAGATAGTTTGAGTTTTAAGTTTGAACTAAATCTCATCAGAGTTACTGTTTGACTTCTGAAACTAAATCGTTTCTGCTGCTTCGGACATTTAACCAAAAAAAAAAAAAGGGATGTGAACCCAGGAAGTGACCGAAGCCTTTTAGGATCAATAAAGTCTCAGATTAAAGTCTCAGATTAAAGTCTCAGATTAAAGTCTCAGATTAAAGTCTCGCTGCTGCTCATGAAGATGCATATTACACCGGCGCTGTTTGGCTCGGGGGTCGAACTGTCCGTCTGAATGTTCCTCACGTCCGTCGACATCACGCTTACACAACCCAACGCTCCCTCCCTGAGTCTCATGTTTTATTTACTCTCTTTCTTTCCCTCCATCCCCCTTTCTTCCTTGCTTCTGTCCTTCTTTCCTTCCTTCCTCCCTTCCTCTTTCCTTTCCCTCTCCCTCCCTCCTTCCTCCCTCCTTCCTTACCCTCCCTTCCTTCTTTCCTTCCTTCCTTCCTCCCTTCCTTCTTTCCTTCCTTCCTCCCTCCCTCTTTCCTTTTTTCCTTCCTTCCTTGCTCCCTCCCTTCCTCCCATTCTCCCTCCCTCCTTCCTTCTTTCCTTCCCTCCACGTCCGTCGACATCACGCTTACACAACCCAACGCTCCTCCCAGAGTCTCATGTTTTATTTACTCTCTTTCTTTCCTTCCTCTCTCTTTCCTCCCTTCCTTCTTTCCCTCCATCCCCCTTTCTTCCTTGCTTCTGTCCTTCCTCCCTCCCTCCTTCTTTCCTTCCTTCCTCCCTCCCTTCCTTTCCTCTGTCCTTCTTTCCTTCCTTCCTCTTTTCCTTTCTCCCCTCCTTCTTTCCTTCTTTCCTTCCTCCCTCCCTTCTTTCCTCTGTCCTTCTTTCCTTCCTTCCTCCCTACCTCTTTTCCTTTCCCTCTCCCTCCCTCCTTCCTTCCTCCTCCCTTCCTTCTTTCCTTCCTTCCTTCCTCCCTTCCTTCTTTCCTCTTTTCCTTTCTCCCTCCCTCTTTTCCTTTTTTCCTTCTTCGTTGCTCCCTCCCTTCCTCCCATTCTCCCTCCCTCCTTCCTTCTTTCTTCCCTCCACGTCCGTCGACATCACACTTACACAACCCAACGCTCCCTCCCTGAGTCTGATCATGTTTTATTTACTCTCTTTCTTTCCTTCCTCTCTCTTTCCTCCCTTCCTTCTTTCCCTCCATCCCCCTTTCTTCCTTGCTTGTCCTTCCTCCCTCCCTCCTTCTTTCCTTCCTTCCTCCCTCCCTTCCTTTCCTCTGTCCTTCCTTCCTCTTTTCCTTTCTCCCTCCCTCTTTCCTTTTTTCCTCCCTACGTCCTACCTTCCTTCCTTCCTTCTTTCCTTCCTCCCTCCCTTCTTTCCTCTGTCCATCTTTCCTTCCTTCCTCCCTCCCTTCCTTTCCTCTGTCCTTCCTTCCTCTTTTCCTTTCTCCCTCCCTCTTTCCTTTTTTCCTCCCTACGTCCTACCTTCCTTCCTTCCTTCTTTCCTTCCTCCCTCCCTTCTTTCCTCTGTCCATCTTTCCTTCCTTCCTCCCTACCTCTTTTCCTTTCCCTCTCCCTCCCTCCTTCCTTCCTCCTCCCTTCCTTATTTCCTTCCTTCCTTCCTCCCTCCCTCTTTCCTTTTTTCCTCCCTACATCCTACCTTCCTTCCTTCCTTCTTTCCTTCCTCCCTCCCTTCTTTCCTCTGTCCTTCTTTCCTTCCTTCCTCCCTACCTCTTTTCCTTTCCCTCTCCCTCCCTCCTTCCTTCCTCCTCCCTTCCTTCCTCCCTTTTTCCCTTTTTCCTTCCTTCCTTGCTCCCTCCCTTCCTCCCATTCTCCCTCCCTCCTTCCTTCTTTCCTTCCCTCCACGTCCGTCGACATCACGCTTACACAACCCAGCGACCCAACGCTCCCAGAGTCTGATCATGTTTTATTTAGATGCTGTTGTGGAGATTCAGGATGTATTATTATGTATTATTATGTATTATTATTTATTATTATGTATTATTATGTATTATTATGTATTATTATGTATTATTCACTGACAGCTTCTTTAACTGTATGATGGCGGCGGGAAATGTTTTATGTTAAAGGCTCAGTGAGGTTTTTATATGTCCATGAGGTTTAGTTTAAATTTAAAGTGTTAAAATGTGAAAATAAACGTATGAATAACTTCACACATTCTTTTTTTGTGGACCCAGCATCAAATTTCTGCTTTTAATCCATTTAGAGAGAATATATTAGAGGATTATGGCAGAAATGTCTAAGTGGTGTAACCATAAAAACTTTGTACCAAATAATTCAACTTGCTTAAAAACAGTAAATTCCAATTCCTTCCTTCTTTCTTTCCTTCCTTCCTTCTTTCCTTCCTTCGTTCCTTCCTTCCTTCCTTCCTTCCTCCTTTTACTTGTCTTTCTTTCCTTCCTTCCTTCTTTCCTTCCTCTTTTCCTTCCTTCTTTTCTTATTTCTTTCCTTCTTTCTTTCCTTCCTTCCTTCTTTCCTTCCTTCCTTCTTTCTTTCCTTCCTTCCCTTTTTCTTCTTTCAATGTTTTCCCTTCGTTTACTCTTTCCCCCCTCGTTTATTGTTTCCTTCTTTCCATCCATCCTCCTTTCCTTATTTCTTTTCTTTCTCCTTCCTTCCCTTTTTTATTGATTTATTTATTTCTTGCCCTCCTTCATTTGTCTTTACTTCCTTCCTTCCTTCCAACTTGCTTAAAAACAGTAAATAGTCAATAAAACACCATATCAACTAGTTTGGCATGAACTTACATTATAACTTTATATTAAATAAAGGTAATGGAATACAATTGTTCTAAATATTACATTTACTCTGGTAACCATGGAGACCAGGAACCTGACTGCTTTACTGCTTTCTCCTCTTCCTTCTCTCTTTCTTTCTCTCTCTCTAGGAGGATAAAATATGTAATATTTATCATTCTCTTGTGGCTTTTTATATTAAATAAAGGTAATGGAATACAATTGTTCTAAATATTACATTATTTAATATGTATCATTCTTTTGTGGTTACACCATTTGACATTTTCAGGAGCATTCAGTCTTACTTTTGGTAAAAAATGATGGTTAATTATCTGTTAATCAAATCATCATTACTGACAATTTCACTGATCCAGAGGAAACCTGAAGCTTCCTGGTGCACACGAATGACCATAAACAGGTGTGTGTGTGTGTGTGTGTGTGTGTGTGTGTGTGTGTGTGTGTGTGTGTGTGTGTGTGTGTGTGTGTGTGTGTGTGTGTGTGTGTGTGTGTGTGCGTGCGTGTGCGTGTGTGTGTGTTATTCCCGCTCACCTTTTTGCCCTCAGTGTTTTCGGCGCTGACGTAGGCGAGCTTCCTGCGGACGTAGAACAGCATGTCGTCCTGCCGAGGTCCCGCCTTCTCCATGAAGTATGTGGAGAACATCCAGGTCCAGAACACGATGCGGTCATCCTTAAAACAACCTGCAGGCGACAGCGGAGAGAAGTTAACAACACTGCAGCAGCTGAATGATTCCTCCTGTTCATACTGAGCATCAGAAGATCCTTCATCATGTTTACAATGGAAGTGATGGAGGACTAAACCCACAGTCATGGATTTAAAAGTTGATCTGAAGCTAATATGAAGCTTCAGTCGTCTGAATGAGTCAAATCTTCATCTTCTATGTTTCAACGTTACAGTGTTTTTAGTAGCAAAGTCTTTGTGTTACTATGGTTACACCACAGCTCAACAGGAAACACTAAGAGGGAATCTGATGCTAAAAAGACTGTAAATGCTAAATACTACTAAAACTACTACTACTAGAGACTTTAATGATGCAGCTCATAGATCAGTGGAGAGAGTAGACAGGAGTCCAGGATGTCTTGTATTGAAAAGGCTTATTTACTTGGTGAATGAATGATTAGTACACGTTATGTTCTGATGCTCCTTCAGTTCTGTAGTTTCTGTCCTCCAGGACTTTAAACCACACAGATAAAGCCACAGGTTGAGCCATGCCCAAATATGGTCATATCCAACACATCTACAATATACAGAATTTAGTCTCCTGGTCTAAAGACAAAACATCGCTTAGACGACACTCAGGACCTTTGTCCTCCATCCAACACTTTATCAAACCTCTGACTCCAGTTACCTTTACACCATTCCCTCCCTTCCTCCCTTCCTTCTTTCCTTTCCTCCCTTCCTTCCTTCCTTCCTTGACTCGAGGACAACAGGAGGGTTAAATCTCCACATGTTTAATGTCTGAGGACACGATGCGGTTCGGTGTACTAATTTATTATTCCATTATCCTCTTCTGTTGTTTATTCCTCTTTACGGGCAATAAAACAGCTGATCAATTATTCACAACCCTGCTATTTATTATTAAACTCTTTTTTATTTAGCTTTGAAAAAAATAAAAAGATTAAAAAGTTTCAGGATATGAGGAGCTTCAACCGATCAATACGATCAGGCCCTCTCTTATCTCGACCACCCGTACCTTCCATCACCTCGGGGTTGCACCTGCCGGCCGGCCGACCCCCGGCAACTGTTGCCAGGCAACCAGGCAGAAAGGATGACATGGCGTTAAGTTAAACTTCCTGTCAGAGCGGCTGCAGAGAGACACAGTCACATCCTTCAAACCTGATCACTTTAACATTAGTCTGATTAACACTTTATTTATTTATTTATTTATTACTTTATTTATTGCTTTTTTTTCATAACTTTTTTGCTATTAGTCTCTTCAGTCCTCAGTCTCTTTTTGTCCACAACTAGACATTCAGTTTACTGTCATAAAGAACTAAAAGAAGCCAGAAATATACCTTAATATTTAGCAGCTGATGGATATTTATCACCATTTTCTATCTTTTTTTTTTTAGGCCAAACCATTAACGGAGAAAATAATCTGCACAATAAAATCAATAATGTAAATAATGTTGAGCTGCAGCCGTAGAGAGGAACGTAACGCGGGAGGAAAACATTGTGTATCGGCATTTTTATTCAATTTCACACACAAGAAAGTGAATTATGTTAATTTAATAGAAGACTGTGAAGATTAACCTTGTTTACTTTGATCTGCCCGGACCAAACAGAAAGTCATTTGTTACAATTTACTTTCACTATAAACATTTTCTTATGAATTATTTAAATCATTATAACTTGGTTTTTAATCCACATCCATAAAATTAACTAAACTCTCTCTTCTAAAGTGATGTCTCAGCTTTTATTTAGCTGTAATCTTTGCTGGTTTTAACCTTCCTGTCGTCCTCCCGGGTCAAATTGACCTCTTCTTTCCTTCCTTCCTTCCTTCCTTCTTTACTTCCTGCCTTCCTCCCCCCTACCTTCCTCCCTTCCTCTTTTCCTTTCTCCCTCCCTCTCTCCTTCCTTCTTTCCTCCCTCCCTCCTACCTTCCTTCCTTCTTTCCTCCATCATTCCTTCCTTCCTTCTTCCTTCTTTCCTTTCCTTCCTTCCTTCCTTCCTTCCTTCCTCCCCCCTACCTTCCTCTTTTCCTTTCTCCCTCCCTCCTTCCTTCCTTCTTTCCTCCATCCATCCTTCTTTCCTTTCTCCCTTCCTCCTTTCCTTTCCTTCCTCCCTTCCTCTTTTCTTTTCTCCCTCCCTTCCTTCCTTCCTTCCTTCTCTCTACAATACTACTACATAAACACTACACTAAAAACTACTTCATCACTTTTTAAACTCACTAAAACTAAACTGAAGTAAAAAATCAAACTGTAAAACTAAATCAAAATAAGAACTAATGAACATTTCTAAACTTTAATAACCTCGGTGTGAACACCTTGTCAGTCTGCTGCGGTGAAGCTGTTTCACATTTCACACTAAACACAACTCTGCAGCCAACCGGAGCTTTGGCTGCACACAGGAAATGACCTCTGGCCTCCGTCCAGTCAGATTTGGCACTAAGCTTCGTCGCTTGGACAGAGGTGAGTCGGAGAACTCGACCTGCTGGCAAACGGAGGAGGAGAAGCTGACAGAGAGCTGCAGCCGGATGGATGGATGGTGATAGCTGTACTTGGCTTCATGGGTTAAGACCAGGCGGGGAGTTCTGGTCCTCTGAAATGAGGCCAATGCGGAAGTAACTTAAAACTGCATTCTATCAAAAGGCCACCAGGGGGCGACCGTTTTGGTGTCAAAAGGACTTCCGTCTCTATACAAGTCAATGGAGAATTCACCAACTTCTCACTTGATTTCTAACCTCAGTTAACGTTTTCAAAATGTGTTTATGGTCTCAATCGCTAGTTTAAAGCCTTCTTCAATGCAGTATGATGTTCATTTGGGACATTTTGGCCTCCCTGATTTTATATGTGACGATAAAGCAGGGTATGCATTAGGGCGTGGCTACGTGGTGATTGACAGGTTGATTGGTTCACAGGTTCAGGAGGGCGCCTCATGCTCCTCCTGATGCCCATATAAGTAGAATCCCTGTTTTTATTTTTCCCAGCATGCACCTGAAATTTTCAAGATGGCGCTGCTCAGATCCGATACTATTGGCCTCCGAGCAGCAGTCCACAAACCAATGGGTGACGTCACGGATGTTACGTCCATTATATATACAGTCTATGGTTAAGACATCCTGTCCTGTATATCTCTTATTGTTAGTCTGATATCTTTCATATCTCTTATTGTTCTGCAGCCGTTCTGCAGCAGCCTCAGACACATTGATAAAAGTCCTGCTCTATTTATAGCTGCATATCCTATTTTAAAAATACATCAACTGTGTTATGAAGCCCGGCACACTATCACTCATCATCTGATGAAAGTGAGCTGAATCATGAGCCATGTTTCAGGCTTTTGTATTTTTCATGACAGTTATATAATATTTTGTGGGGAGCTCAGTGATGCTGAGACCTGGATGAAAGTTTGACCTTAAGGATGAACAGCAAGTAAGGTTAAAGATACTGAGTTATGAGTCAGTTATTATTGTGTATGGAGAGGTTCAAACATAGTTATTAAAATATAAACCGAAATCTTAAACAGTCCTATTGTAGATAGGAAGCATCAACCCTTTACAAATACTGTCAATAAGTAGTGGCATTTTTACAGTACAGTACACTTTAAATCTTAAATAGTTAACTCAACCTTTACAGTTATTTATCATCTTTTAGTTGTTGTTTTTTTTGCAGGTTGCAGCACCTTGGATCAAAAATACTTGTTTCACTGCCAATAAGTAAAAACGATAAAGTTGATTTTTATTGATTTTATTTATCTTATTTTATTGTTCTTTTGTTCATAAGTGTATAAAAAGGTTCCTCTCAGGTTCTAATACTAACATCAGACCTGTGGATATTAAACCAGCACTATATTTTACTCATGTTTGGTCTGAACGACGTGAGATTTTACACTTTTTTTATAGTCCAGAAACACGAACGTTCAACAAACAGACTGCGCAATGTAAACAGATGGGAGGCCTCCTGCTGTGGCTTCCTGCTGTCTGCCATGGCCCACAGTCACACTCACACATATGTGCACTCAGAGTATACTATAATAATAAACTATAACACAATCTAAACAACGTGTAACATGTTAGAAACGGGCAGAAACGAAGCTTTTTGATGTTTTTGGTGCAGAGATGACATTAAAAATTCAGCAGGATTTGTAATAATTTGAGTCACACACACACACACACACACACACACACACACACACACACACACACACACACACATACACACACACAGATATTTGTCCTGTACAGCATCACAGCAGACGAGTGAACGACCTGCTTTCTATCGATCTGCTGCGTCTATTTTCTGTGCTGCTGAACAACAGACACTGCAGCTGTATTTATAGCAGCCGGCAGAGTTACGAGCTAATTAAACCTGAATCATTGATGCCGTCTGGCTGCTGTTTCTGCTTCTGTTTGAACTAGTTTCTAAAATACTTCTGGAGGAAGTTACAGCACAAATATCTTTACTGGAATATCTGAGTTTGAGTTCTATTATACACATGCATGCTTTTAATGTTCACTACGGTGCAATATCAGTATTTCAGGTACTTTCAGTTCAATTGTTCAATATATATTTTTATTATTTCATTATATTTATTAAAAATTATTAACCCTCCTGTTGTCCTCGAGTCAAGGAAGGAAGGGAGCAAGGAGGGAAGGGAGGCAGGAAAGAAAGGAAAGGAGGAAGGGAGGAAGGTAGGAGGAAGGAAAGAAAGAGAAGGAGGGAGGGAGGGAGGGAGGAAGGAAAGGAAGGAAGGAAAGAAAGGAAGGAGGGAAGGAACGAAGGAGAGAGGGAGGAATGAAGGACAGAAGGAAGGAAGAAAGGGAGGAAAGAGAGAGGAAGGAAAGAAAGAGAGAAGGAGGGAGGAAGGACAGACGGAAGCAAGGAAGGAAGAAAGGACAGACGGAAGGAAGGAAGGAAGGAAGGAAGGACAGACGGAAGGAAGGAAAGAAGGAAGGAAGGAAGGAAGGAAGGAAGGAAGGAAGGAAGGAAGGGTCAAGACAGACATAGGGTCAGGACGACACAAAGGATAAAATTTGGTCAATATATCTTCTCTGTCTTCTCCTTGGCCTTTGACACCTTGTAAGAGTTTGACTTTATTTATTTGATTTGATTTGATTGTTTTTATTGCATGGCTGTTATTTTTAATCATGTTTTATGTCTTTTAATTTATTGCGTATGTCATTTTATGTCTCATGTGAGCAGTTATGTCTTTTATTTATTCTTCTCTACAGCACTTTGGTCCACTGTGGTTGTTTTAAAGTGCTTAACTAAAGTTGGATTGGATATATATTTATATTTTCACTTTTTTTTTAAAATCATTACAGTATCAATATCAAACTCAGGTATATTATCATTTAACACCAATATTACTCTTATACATAATGTTACTATTGTTAGTTTGTTTCTTATTTATTGTTTTTTATTGATGCTCTTCTATTTTTATCCACTTTGCTGCTGTAATACTGTACATTTCCCCACCATGGGACTAATACAGGAATATCTTATCTTACTTAATATTGCATTATTATTGTATATATATTGTCATATTTTGCACATACATATACACTTCTATTAGTACTGTTATATACATGCTGTACTTATTATTTACTATAAATCCGGTTGCACTACTGGACTTTTGTAGAAATATTTGCAGAGTTCACACTTTACTAACCTGTAACCCTGTTCTGCTTTTAAATACTGATTTTATTAAGTTTATACAGTTTCAACATTGTCAGGAAGGAGATAAATCTACTTTATGTTTATTACTGAGGTTCTACTAAGTGATGGTGGTGTGTTAGAGTGTTTTATATTGACTGGTGTTCCTAATAAGATAGATAGATGGATAGATGGATAGATGGATAGATGGATAGATGGATGGATGGATAGATGGATAGATGGATAGATGGATAGATGGATAGATGGATGGATGGATGGATGGATGGATGGATGGATGGATGGATAGATGGATAGATGGATGGATAGATGGATAGATGGATGGATGGATGGATGGATGGATGGATGGATGGATGGATGGATGGATGGATGGATGGATGGATGGATGGATGGATGGATAGATAGATAGATAGATAGATAGATAGATAGATAGATAGATAGATAGATAGATGGATAGATAGATGGATAGATGGATGGATAGATAGATAGATAGATAGATAGATGTCGCCATAGTTTGCACATTTGCGCAACAAATACATTAACAAGAACATAGACATTTTGCCCTTCTTATGTAACACGGACACTTTGGGACATTTTGATGCTTTTTCCCCTTTTTTAAAAACTTTTCGTAGACATTTAAGCAATTAATTCATCATCAGATTGACCAGTTAATTGCATTAATACCCATGGATTATCACACATGGAGGGAATGTTTGAGGCGTCCTTAAACGATTGGATTGCATATAAATGGTGTTTTACTCTCGCGTGGCGTTAAACTATGAGTCACAGTTTACGTTCCTGCGCTACAGATCCAATAAAGTCCTGAGTCACTGCTGAATGTCACTGACTCACAGCAGCAGCAGCCTGCGGAGGAACATCTAAGGACACACTGGACCTCTGACTAAAGAAACAGCACACACACAATCACCCAACATAAATAAACATGTTCAGCCATTCAGTACAACGTTTACACTGTTTTATTTTGGGTCATTTCTGGGGTTTCCATGGGAATTAACGTGAATAAACTGGGAATTTACAGAACTGCATGTTAGCTTATAACAGGGAACTTAAATGTTGCGTAATCTCGGTTAAAACAAGCAGTTTTAATGCAGATACAGTTTGGGTTTCGATTGACATCTTAAAGTTATCTAGTGACGATACCCAGACCTCCTCTGTGCTCATATTATTTTCTGAAAATCAAATCTCAAATTGAGGCTAAATACTTGCCTATTCAGACTTGCATACCCCACTTAACATGAACTACCTCACCTTACTCTATTTTGTCTGTTATACACTGTCTTTTATCTATTTTGTTTCTTATTGTTTTGTTTATTAACTGTACGGTGTCCTCGAGTGTCCAGAGAGGAGCCTTCAAATAAAATGTATTATTATCTTTGATATCAGATCAGGTCATCCCTAATTCAAAAGTTTTCCAAAACATTCCCCTAATTCCAAAACCATTTTTCTCATTTCATAACTTTTGCATGAATTTCATGACCGTGGGAACCCTGACATGAGGTCTGTAAAACATCACATTTAGGATCAATGAGGAAATAAATCCATGTTTTATGTTGTCATGGCCTCAAAAAGGAAGGAAAAGCAAAGACATGATTGTTTAAATAGTACTTTGTTGGTGTGACAAAGGGTTAAAGGTGCACAGGAGCCTGCAGGGGCCACTCAGGGCCCCAGTAAAGCAACCAATCAATCATCAATAGGGTGGATTAGTGTAATGTGGGACAACTAGGCTCCAACGCTAACTAGTATATGCTACTGTGTGTTATATTTAGCATTACACATGTGAACATAGAGACTACGCGTTTATTTTAACTTTTCTGATGTAGGCAGCAAAACATCATGGAGGTCAACAAAATTAAATGACCAAATATGAGTAGGCGCATTTCAGAAAGTTTTGGCACTTATAAGGTTGCTTTGTACAAATGAAAGTATGCATAAGCCTAAAAAATAATTTTAAGGTTGTATTTTTCTGGTTTATGACCCAAATATGATGTCACCCATGTCCCTTATTGGACGCTCCCCCCTTCACCTACCTGCCTGTCTGGGATAATGACTGGCTTGAAGTCACGTGACCATATACCCAAACCACCTTGGTAGATAAACCATTGGCTGATGCATATCTAGATGCACGTTATTGGTCATTTTTTGTATGTTTTTTGCCGTTTTTGAACCCTTTCCGCTTTTTAAATGCTGGGTTTTATGATCCTGATGAATGCTCCAGGCTGAAATGTGTTGGTCTGATAATAAAGTTACTTTGACTTTCTTCAGACTTTTTTTCTCTTCTCCATGCACTTTGGATATAGGTGAAGTTGTGCCAGAAAGCTCCACCTTGTTTCTACAGTTTCCCGCCTCTCCCTACACTGTATATTATTAATTCTTTGTCATTTTTGGTGTAACTTTAACAAACTAAACTAAACTCTATTAAAGTGTTTTTTTAACCCTTACACACTGTTCAGGGTCAAATTTGACCAATTATTATATTTAAGAGCTGTAAAAAGACCCTACATACTTATTTTAGCTGCACTATACCTGATGTGACACAGAATATACAAAAATGGAAATAAAATGCATCACTTTTTGTGCATTTTTCTTTTTATAAATGTACAAATTTGGTGACTTTATGAATGTGAATTGATGTAGAGACTAACTATGAGTCAGATTATGAACAGTATGTAAAGGGTTAAGCGGATACACTGAGATTTTACTTATTTCTCTATAATGTGTAACAGTTGATGACGCTGTAAGTTAGTTTTAATGTGCTTTTTTCCCTCATTTGATATATACTTTTTTTTTTTAATTGAAGTGAGCAAGAGTCTGAGTACAATACATGTAACCTATAACCCTTTCAACATGGTTATTATAACTCCTTCTAGAAAGTAAATTAAATGAATTGGTCGACTTAAACTGCCCTCAAACCACAAATGTCTGTATAATCACATTCAGCTAATAAACAACAACAAGCAGCTGACGATGTGATAACGAGTGCAGGCGTTATAAACTGTGGTATTTGTCATATTAAAGATCCTTCTGAAACTCATAACCTGACCTCCTCCAGCTCTGCTCGGCACAGACGTGACATCACCGACGCAGAGGTGGTTGTCTAATAAACGTTGTGTGCTCGTGTGATGATGTCATGTGTCGGGAACAGAAGCTCCATTGATTTTCCCCCAAACAGAAACAAAGCAGCAACACAGACGATGTTTTTATGTCCACAACAAACGACCAGAGTTCAGATTCATGATCAATAACCAAACATCTGATCAATAACGTCTCTCATTTAAAACAGCTGATAGAAAATGTTAACATGTCAAAAACTCATTATTTATAATCTAATGATGTCATTTATAATAATATATCAGTTAGAGGACCAAACCACTACTTTTACTGTAATACTGCATACTACATCACTATAATACTGCAGTACTTTTACTGTAATACTGCATACTACATCACTATAATACTGCAGTACTTTTACTGTAATACTGCATACTACATCACTATAATACTGCAGTACTTTTACTGTAATACTGCATACTACATCACTATAATACTGCAGTACTTTTACTGTAATACTGCATACTACATCACTATAATACTGCAGTACTTTACTGTAATACTGCATACTACATCACTATAATACTGCAGTACTTTTACTGTAATACTGCATACTACATCACTCATAATACTGCAGTACTTTTACTGTAATACTGCATACTACATCACTCATAATACTGCAGTACTTTTACTGTAATACTGCATACTACATCACTATAATACTGCAGTACTTTTACTGTAATACTTCATACTACATCACTCATAATACTGCAGTACTTTTACTGTAATACTGCATACTACATCGCTCATAATACTGCAGTACTTTTACTGTAATACTGCATACTACATCATTCATAATACTGCAGTACATATTGTTGAAACTGCAGATTTTTCACAGTAATTAGACAGTTTATTATAGTAAAGATATTATTTGTAGGTTATTATGATGGTTTTACAGGTTCGGCCCACTTCAGATCAGAGTTGGCTGTTTGTGGCTCTTAAACTAAAATTAGTTTGACCCTCCTGATGTAGAGATTCAGGAGCTTAAGTCATTTATTACACAAATTAATGAACATGGGTTCAAGCTGCTGAGGATTAGCTAAAGGTTGTCACTCTTTTCTTACCTAGGTGTGGCTTCTAATCCTCCCACGCTAACATTTTAAATGTATTTACAGTCTCCAGCCCACAGAGCATTAGTGGGAGCTCTAATTGTGCCAGCTGTGTGTTGAAACTTCACGCTGCCGCTCAGCAGGTTGGACTTTGTTTCATTTCCAGGTAACACACGGCTTTAAACCTTTAAATTAAACTCCAAAAAAAGGGGCCCTGTGGTGTTTTTGGACAGTAGTAGTGCGATGGAGTAATGTTTCTACCAGCAGGGTTTAAGATAGGCATCAAGCTGTAATGCTGACTGACAAGTTAGTGGTGATAAAACACAAAAATAGTAACATGCACACAAAAATAAGGAAGATGACAGCCAGCAAACAAACAAGATTTAAACTATGATATGAATAATCTCTGCAAATGTTATGTGACTTCCTTTTATGAGACTGGATCTGAATTTTAGATTAGTTGCAGCTCTCACGGTGGAAGTGTGAGCAGCAGCCTGGTTGGTAACAATATTTTATGCCTAAAAAGTATATTAAATGACTCATTATTCCCTTCAGACTTTGCATCTGTAAGCTGCATAGTGATATTATAAAAAGGCACATGTTTCCAAAAGGGAAAATAAGATGAATGTGTGCATTTTTATTCACATACAGTCAGAAGGAAAACAACATGAATCACCAGATATGATGCTGGGAGGTTTAGTGTGTAACATCCACCTACTTTTGTATAATTTAAATTAAAAAAACATGTTAATTTTGACTCATATGTTGTTGTTTTTTCTGTCTGTATGTAAATGAAAATGTGCACAGTTGCCGGTTTTCTCATTAGAAACAGTTACACCTTTAAAATATCATTGTCCAGCTCTGTAAACTCTGAAGGGAATAAGAGCGCTTTTTTTTTTTAGGCAATTCGAGAATAAAACTTAACACCCACGAATGAACTGTGTTGCATGCTGTGATTAAAGGCCCAACATATAGTACAGACATCTGTAGGTCAGATATGTTGTTGTGTGTAAATAATAAATGAGTCAGATGATAAAAGCTGAGTTTAGATCGTCACTTCTAAAACAAAACTAAAATCTATTGAACCCATTTAACTTTTAGGTCAATCTTTAGCACTTGTATGAGGTATGTAATGCACAGACCATCAGGTTGTTCTATGGTTGCTATAGATACAGGTTGTTCTATGGTTGCTATAGATACAGGTTGTTCTATGGTTGCTATAGATACAGGTTGTGCTTTAGTGTATAAACGAAGAATAACGCAAATCACTGCTGACATCAGAGATCCTGCTGGACATTTTTGAAGTTGACTTTTTTCATCTTGTACACGAACAGAATGAGTCTCTAACATGTTTTGAACAAATGACAGAGTTCCCACACATTTTTCAAAACCTTTCCATAATATTTTACCCCATTTCCATGACTTGATTTAAGTAGTTTAACAAAGGATCCTCCCCCAGAACCTTTATAATTACATCCAGAGGAAGTGTTTGGCCCCAGATCACAAATTAGAAGATATTAAAAAGCTAAAAAGTATAAAGATTGATGATTAGTATATTCATATTAAATTAATCTACTGATTTTTTACATGTTAAAAGTGGAGGGTCTAAGTTCATGCAGCCTGTCTTATATCCCTGACTCTGGACATCAGGAACATGGACTCTCTCCCTCTCTTCCAATCAAGGCTGAAAACTCTGAAACCTATTCAGACTTGCATACCCCACTTAACATGAACTGCATCACCTTACTCTTTTTGTCTGTTCCACACTGTCTTTCATCGGTTTTGTTTCTTATTGTGTATTTGTCGAGAGCGCCTTCAAATAAAATGTATTATTATTATTATCTTTGAAATCAGATCGGGTCATCCCTAATTCAAAAGCTTTCCAAAACATTCCCCTAATTCCAAAACCATTTTTCTCATTTCATAACTTTTGCATGAATTTCATGACCGTGGGAACCCTGACATGAGGTCTGTAAAACATCACATTTAGGATCAATGAGGAAATAAATCCATGTTTTATGTTGTCATGGCCTCAAAGAGGAAGGAAAAACAAATAAATGATTGTTTAAATAGTACTTTGTTGGTGTGACAAAGGGTTAAAGGTGCACAGGAGCCTGCAGGGGCCACTCAGGGCCCCAGTAAAGCAACCAATCAATCAATCAATCAATCAATCAATCAATCAATCAATCAATCAATCAATCAATCAATCATCAATAGGGTGTAATGTGGGAAGACTAGGCTCCAAAGCTAACTAGTATATGCTACTGTGTGTTATATTTAGCATTACACATGTGAACATAGAGGCTACTCGTTTATTTTAACTTTTCTGATGTAGGCAGCAAAACATCATGGAGGTCAAAATTAAATGACCAAATATGAGTATGCGCATTTCAGAAAGTTTTGGCACATATAAGGTTGTTTTGTATAAATGAAAGTATGTCTAAGCCTAAAAAATAGTCACATTTTACAAAATCTGAACAATTTGACACAAGTGACATTAATATAGGATGGATTAGGGTAATGTGGGACAACTAGACTCCAGCGCATTTATCTCTTTTTTTATTCAGTTATTTTAAAGCTAACTAGTATAATGCAAACGTATTAAGTTATATTATGTAACATTACACAAGTGAACATACAAGCTACTAGTTTTTTTAACCTTTCTGATGTAGGCAGCAAAACATCATGGAGGTCAACAAAAATAAATGACCAAATATGGGTACATTTACATTTAGTCATTTAGCAGACGCTTTTATCCAAAGCGACTTACAAGGGAGAATAACATTCAAGCTACATTGCAACAGAGACATTAGTGTAACAATAAATAAATACTGCTAAGTAGTGCTAAGTAGTTGTAAGTTAAGAGTGCTAAGTAATTATAAGTTAAGAGAGGAGGTATTCTCTGAAGAGCTGGGTCTTCAAGTGCTTCTTAAAGACAGAGAGGGAGGCCCCTGCTCTGGTGGTTTTTGGCAGCTCGTTCCACCAACGTGGAACTGCAAATGAGAATAACCTGGATTGCTGTGGTTGTACGGCCGGCAGAGCCGGTGGATCTGGTATTTTGTGTGGTTGTTAAAAGTATGAAAAGGGTCATTATTTGATGATATGTGTTGGTGTACCGTAAGAAAGACGGTATGGGTAGGCGCATTTCAGAAAGTTTTGGCACATATAAGGTTACTTTGTATAAATGAAAGTATTTCTAAGCCTAAAAAATACTACTTAAAGGTACTTTTACTCATCAGGTGATTTCTTTAAAAAAAAAACGAAATTTAACAGGTGTGATGGGACTGCAGGAGTATCATGTGGGCCTTACTTAGTTATTTGTTATAATTTCAATTTAACCCTCATATAAAGTGGATTAGGGATTATTTATTTCTGTTATTTCACTTTGCATTGTTTTTGTGTTTTTATCTCTTATAAGTGAGGTTTTAAGATAAGCCCAGAGTGGGTTTCTACCTCACCTGCACATGTTTTATTTTTATATTTCTAATATAACAACTAAGCTCCACTGCATTGTCTCTTTTTTCATTCTATTATTTTAAAACTAACTGGTATTTCTAAGCCTATAAACTAATGTCCCAGTTTACAAAACCTACAAATTCTGAAACAATTTGGCATAAGGAATATTAATATAAGTACCATGTTCCTTTTGAGTACAATATCCAAAAACTGTCTTCTTATTTAACAAGCAAACATCTCATGGATTTCATAATGATATTAAGGGTTGATATAATGTATGTGGATTCATTTGTAAATAAGGTAAACAAGTCAGAATTGCAGAAAGTGTCCCACATGACCCTTATCTACCCTATAGAAGTGCCATTTTGATTAAAGCACCACTTCTGATTAAAGGAAACATCTCATAATGACATCAGGTGTTGATATATATATATATATTGTATCTTCTCACCGAGCCCGCTGATCTCCTGTCGGATGTTGAGTCGGTTCCTCTCGTCTGCGATGGCCTTCAGCATTTCCTGCAGAGATCCGTCCGGTTCTCCGTTCTGCTCCTCGGGCCCGACAGCCTTACACAAACCGGGGAAGGACGCCATCTGCGCGCCGGGATCATGACAGTCCGGTCCGGGCCGATAGCTACCGACTGCACCGGTTCACGGCTGCTAAAAGGAGAGCAGAGGAGGAAGCAGGAGGAGGTGCAGGAGGAGGACAGTGAGGACACCCCCCCTCCTCCCTAGCTTTACCCTTGTTTTTAATCCCGTGGGTTAAAGACTTTGCACCGCTGCAGGAGGCCGGCTGCTGCCCTGCTCTGCAGCCGGAGGGGAGAGCAGGTTAGCGGGGCTGCTGATCAGCGACACTGTGCTGCTTCTGTTGTGTGCAGATCAGCTGGAAACACCCATCACACTTCCTGTAACAACACGAGGCTCTTAAAGGGCCAGAGCACCGCAATCATGTGCTCTCTCTCTCTCTCTCTCTCCTTCTCTCACACACACACACACACACACACACACACACACACACACACACAGGTGTTATGGTTTATTCTGTCACCTTGCAGAATCCCAGTGCTCAAGCTCAACTAAAAATAAATAAGTTATTATGTTATTTTATACAACTTGTCTGTTAGAGATGGGACAAACACTTATGCTACAGGTTCATATGGTTCATTTTCAAACACTAAGCTATAGATACAGGTTGTTCTATGGTTGCTATAGATACAGGTTGTTCTATGGTTGCTATAGATACAGGTTGTTCTATGTTTGCTATAGATACAGGTTGTTCTATGGTTGCTATAGATACAGGTTGTTCTATGGTTGCTATAGATACAGGTTGTTCTATGTTTGCTATAGATACAGGTTGTTCTATGGTTGCTATAGATACAGGTTGTGTTATGGTTGCTATAGATACAGGTTGTGTTATGGTTGCTATAGATAAAGGGTTGTTCTATGGTTGCTATAGATACAGGTTGTGTTATGGTTGCTATAGATACAGGTTGTTCTATGGTTGCTATAGATACAGGTTGTTCTATGGTTGCTATAGATACATGTTGTTCTATGGTTGCTATAGATACAGGTTGTTCTATGGTTGCTATAGATACAGGTTGTGTTATGGTTGCTATAGATACAGGTTGTTCTATGGTTGCTATAGATACAGGTTGTTCTATGGTTGCTATAGATACAGGTTGTGTTATGGTTGCTATAGATACAGGTTGTTCTATGGTTGCTATAGATACAGGTTGTGCTTTAGTGTATAAACGAAGAATAACACAAATCACTGCTGACATCAGAGATCCTGCTGGAGACATTTTTGAAGTTGACTTTCATTTTTTCATCTTGTACATGAACAGAATGAGTCTCTAACATGTTTTTAATAAAAGTTTAGAACAAGTGAAGTGTCAATGAGTCTGTAGAGGCTGTAAAACATCACATTTAGGCTCAATGAGGAAATAATCCATGTTTTATGTTGTCATGGTCTCAAAGAGGAAAAGCAAAGAAATTCTTTTTTAAATAGCACTTTCTTGGTGTGACCTACAAAGGGTTTAACGGGTTTAATGTACTTTGGATATATATGTGATTGTTTATTCTGAACTATTATTATTAAACACTACAGAAACACTACTAGGCTACTAAACTAAATTATGTCAAGTTGTGCAATATTGGTATTTCATGTATAATACCAATTTCAATTCAACTGTGCATATACATATATATACATAATGATATTAGGTGTTGATATAATGTGTTGAATTCAAGTGTAAATAAGGTAAACAAGTGAGAATTGCAAAAAGTGTCCCACAATACCCTGATCCACCTTAAGTCATATTTTAGAAAACCTCCACTTTACATTTATTTATGTTATGTTGTTATGCTGTGTTATGACATAAATACAATGTTATCGATAAACAATCTAAATAAAAAACAAAAAACAAAAAAAAACAACCATGCTCTTGCTCTCCGGGGCTTCACGGTTCATGAATCAAACGCACCCTACTTTACGTTGCAGCCCAGCGATAAGAGCGAGCAGTAGTCTCCGCCCGGCTGGCTGGTGGAGACTGCTGGTAAAAGAAGTTGATTAACTAACAATTTCCATGTGAATTGTTTTAGATTATTGTCTCGTTAAGTGTATTAGAGCCTAATAACACGCTATGATGCATCGTGTCAACTTTAAATTCGGTTAATGTAATAAAAACGAAACATTGTAACCTTTAAATAAAAAGGCGATTTCTCCAGTGGAAGGTTTTTGTCCCTCCTCGCCACCGGTGAGTTTTTAGACAAAGGGTGACGTCATTGTTTCAGTGAGCTCACGTGTCTACCAGGAGAGTTATAATTACATCTTTTATCATCTCAAAATATCCATTTATCAGATACAAGAATGATCATAATACATCTAATTAAAGTCCAAACTCATTTAATCGTTGTAAGGGAGGATGAGATGTTTATTTATGTGGTTTAGTTTAAATTTAAATGGGTTAAAATGTGAAAATAAACAGATGAATAACTTCACACATTCTTTTTGTGTGGACCCAGCATCAAATTTCTGCTTTTAATCCATTTAGAGAGAATATATTAGAGGATTATGGCAAAAATGTCTAAGTGGTGTAACCATAAAAACTTTGTACCAAATAATTCAACTTGCTTAAAAACAGTAAATTGTCAATAAAACACCATATCAACTAGTTTGGCATGATCTTACATTATAACTTTTATATTAAATAAAGGTAATGGAATACAATTGTTCTAAATATTACATTTACTCTGGTAACCATGGAGATCAGGAAACATACATTTACATTTTTTTTAATTAAGTTTATTTATAAGAAGAAAATAAGCTGAGTAATTCTTATAGGTGCCATTTTTAGTCCAGTATCCAGCTCTTATAATACATCCATGTATTAGGCTGCACGAGAATGTTATACAAGTAGGAACCTTTGTATTATGTGTGTTGCCAGGGGGACAATAATATAGTGTGGAAGTCAAGCTAAACTGATTTGTGTGGAGAAGTAAAGTGTGATCACATTGTAACTCAGATCAAATACTGTTATCTATTGTTCATTTATAAAGGTTTATCAGACTCATGAACATTACAGTAATGCATGGAAGGTTTAAAATATCAAAGTAATAACTACACTGAAATACAGCAAACATTGTTACATATATTTCCCTAAAATTATGTCTCATAATGAAAAGAAAATCAATGATAAAATGACAGTTAGCTTTTTCTTTTGCATTTATTTAAGCTCAAATCACCATTGTCATTTTAAAACGTTACCCTGCACCTCCTCTACTACTAATGACTGGTGTGTTTAGTGCTGGCAGGTCTATGCTGCCCCCTGCTGGACAACACTGAAACACCTTAAACCTGTTCACTTAGTTTTCTGTTGAGGTTTTAGAGGAAAGGAGGAGCAACTCTGAAAGAAGGAAACACTGAAGGTAAATTATGCAATCATTCAGGTGAGAGTCCATTTTACAGTCAGTGGAGTTGGGGAGCACTGATTAAAGCTTTTGGAAGAAAACAGGACGTATAAAGCAGGGTGAGTGTTAATACCACATTTCTATTAATGATAAAAGTCTGTGAGTCTTTTTCTCCATGTGGACTGTAGAGAGAAGACATCTGCTGTTTGATTCAAAATACATTTTCACAATTTGCCAAACTACTGAAAGAATGTAAAACTTTCTTTTGACATATGAATAAGTAAAACAAACTAAACTATTTTGTGCTTCATGTTTTAGTCTAGAAGCAGATCTGTGTGAAAGTGACAGAGTTTTAAAGATGTTACTTCCTGTTCTGTCACTATGACATTTTTCCTGCCTGTTTGTCTTGAATCTTTTGTTCTGAGCGGAGAGTTTCTGGTTTCCTTGTGCTGTTAGTGTTACTGTTAAATCACTGTTAGTGTTACTAGTATTAATGCCATTGGTAGTGGTACTAGTATCACTGTGACTCTTGTTATTATTGCCAGTATTATTCTTACAGCTACTGTTAATATTACTACACAACTACTACACAGGTGAGACAAAATGGTGCCACAGTGAAGGCAAAGTAGTACTAAAGTGTCCGAAGATGTACAGAAGTACATGAAGGTGTGGTTTATGATTTGGCAGCTATCAGTTAGTTATGGGTCGTGTGCTGACTAGTCAACACTTTCTGTCATATTATCTCAGGTGTTGGTGAGACAAGAAAGATAAAACATGTCAGTGAGTTACTCCATTGTACTGAGTGACATGGAAACCAGATGTTCAATGATGCATTTGTTCATCTTTTGTACTGATGATTTAATCAGGAGAGTTTTATGGCAGTCCGGCCGGAGAAATGTTCAAACTATGAGTCACATAACATTGTCTATGGGAAAATAAATGAGTTGAGTTTTACTTCAGTTGTTTTATTTGGTGTTTAAACATATGTTTGTGAAAATGCTGTAAAAGTACAAAATCACCTGAAATGATGAAGGCCTACTAGCATTACACACCCAAGATCTGTACAGTGGAGTAGTTGCAGATCAGATAAGAGACACAGAATGAAAGGGCAGAGGCAGGACGAAATTTTCATTTCAGAAGTGGGGGGGACACAAGTATTTTTAAGAAAAAGAAAACTGTATTAATTAACAGACAATACCAGGATATTTTGAAGGCACGTTAAAGCGTTACCATAGCGACCAGAGAGCGTTAAGGGGCAGAGAGGGCAGAGGACTCTTATGACTTGGGGCATGTCAGGAGGACGATACTAATAAAGTTACACAGTGGATTCACGTTTATTATTATATTTACAAAATACCACAGTTTTTGTGCTGGTCGTATTATTTTATTTTGTTGTATTTATCCGCCACACCTTAAAGGCCGGTCCGTGAAAATATTGTCTGACATTAAACCGGTCTGTGGCGCAAAAAAGGTTGGGGACCGCTGCCTGCTTTACAAGATTATTGAGAGCTTTGTAATTGATGAGGATATGCTGCTTTATTGGGAGCCAGTAAATGTGTTGTAGGATGAGTTTAACGCATTTCTTTGAGTAACTTACACTTTGACTTGTAAAGAAGTCTCTGATGTCCACTTTTCTTTTTTTTTTAGACGTCATGGCTGCCTGCGCCTAATTACCAAACACAGATACACCACACCGATTCAAACGTTAATGTAAATGAAACCTCTGATATTACAACCCTTCTAACGTGACCCAGGCAAAACAAACGCCCAATTTACAGTGGCAGATTAACAGCGACTCCTTGGCAACTAGCAGACCGGTGTTCAAATCCTGGTGCCGTTTACAACCTGATGATGGAGTGACAGCGGGGACAGCCAATCACACAAGAAACGGCAGCCAATCGAGGAGCTTGTGGGCGGTCTAAACTAAGGGAGACAGGCTTCAGTTTGAGTGGCCTTTTCCCGCTTGGTCCTAGTGCTTGACGTGTTTCTGTTTACCATAGCGTAACATTGATTTTGGACGGTAAAAACTGCAGGGGACCAAAACGGCCTTTTGAAAAAGTGCAGGGGACATGTCCCCTGTGTCCCCCCCAAAAATTACTTCCCTGGGCAGAGGCAGGAGTAAGGAGAAAAACAATGACTTTTACTGAGAGACAGTGCAGGGGGAGTGTAAGTATAATGGCGGGAACAGCTGGCAGATGCTGACTGGTGGAGTGAGCAGAGGGGTGTGTGCAGGAGAAGCACGAAGCTTCAGCAGAGCCCATGACAGGAGTGGATGGTTACATCGTGAGTAATGTAGGCACATGGTTTTAACAACAAAGAATATCTGGCAATGCTGAATCAGTGGAGAGCTCGTTATGTTACACATTCATGACACCAGATTCTGTGTCATCATGTTGAGATGGGACGGTTAGAAAATAGTAGAAAATAGTTATGTTATGTTGGGCCTTGCAGGTTTGGCATCAGTTCAACAAGAATAAACATGATGAGTGTTTATCACCAACAACTGTAGCAGCACTAGTAGGTGATACAGGAGGTTCAGTGGTTCCTCAAATCATAACATTAACAAGCATCTTTCTGAGTTGTCCTTCAGAAAGACACTGTATGTCTCCTGGTTCATGATCAGCAGATGACCTCTGACCTCTTTTTCCCTTCAGGTTTTCACCAAACAGCTTCCCTCAGTGTCCAACGTTACCAGCTGATCACTCATGAACTCTTGTAGAGGTATGTGAGGTCAATAAATATAAGTTCATCATGAAATGTGCTGTAATACCAGCAGGGGGCAGCACTTCATAAAGACATGATGCTGCCCACCAAAAGTGCAACACTAAGAATGAGATATTCTCATTTCATATGAAATACAGTCACCAAAAGCCTAATATTTGGAGCATGGCAAAAGTTTGTTGTTTACTTCCTGACAGAGTTTTGTGATGTTGAAAGACTGAAAGTATGAAAATGATAAAAAAGTTATTCCAGCAGTAAATGATTAACATGTAAGATGAACTTGTGGTAAAGTAGCATGAGATGAAGATTACATGTCCTTCCTGTTTAAAATGTGTCTTATGTTCAGCAGGGAGCCAAAATGGTGGCACTTAAAGAGGAGCTGCTGAATATTCTTGAGAAATTAACAGAAGATGAATTTAGGAAGTTCAAATGGTTCCTGGAGCTGGATGACATCGTGGAGGGCTTTAAAGGCATCCCAGAGTCTCAGCTGGAGAAGGCAGAAATGACGCGCACAGTGAATCTGATGGTAAAGGCACATCAGGATCATGGAGCTCTGCAGTTAACCAAGAAGATTTTAGAAAGGATCAGAAGGAATGATCTGGTGCAGCGTTTACAAAACTTCCAACCAGAACCAAAAGGTAAGTAAGAGGACAGTTATCTGTCAATAGTAAGGTGTTAACACAAAAGATATGAAAAAAATAGTGTTACAGACTGATTTTGGCTAACTGGCTCACAGCATGAAAAATCAATAAATCAGTTTTTTTTTTTTTAACCTGCTACATCCTTGTTGCTCGCTGCAACCAGTCATGTTAGTCTCTCTCTCTATTTTAAGTCTTTATTGTCTTGGGCACATACATTTTCTGCTGGACAGTACCAAATAATTCAACTTTAGATAATCACTTAAAGAAAAACATACAGCTGCTGTCTGTGTGTCCGTGTTGCTGGATGTTTAGGCATCAACACAGTACCTGCAAAAGGTTGTGGTTCAATGAGACCAGTAGACCTACAGGACCAGTCAAATGTTTGGACACACTCTCTTATTCAAGTGAATGAGAAGGTGGTCTGGTGTTTAAACACCAAGGTCTTCACCTTCACCCACCAGTGAGCCAGATAGGTGCTGGTGTGGCCTCCTGGTCCCTCTCAGGACCTGCTCTAGAAGAGGGTCCCAGTTGTCCTTTTCCACACTAAGTTGATTTGTCAGTTATCAGGAATGATCTGGTTAGTTGTAAAAACATCAGCTCAGGAGCAGAAGGTCAGTCACAGGAAGAGAAAAACATGATTTCACATTCAGACAGCAGATCTGTGAGGAGAAACAGCCTGTGTCTTTATATTTTCTTGTCATGTTAGATATCCAACCAGTATTTGGACAGTTACACATTTTTAGTTCTTCAGACTATTTTTTTTTTTTTTGTACATTTAAATAAATAATTGAGGCCACATTAAATTCTCAGTTTTAAATTTGAGTAGGTTTACATCAATATAGAAAGAACTGTGTAGGACATAAAGACTTTTAAAAGTGTTCAAAAGTAATGGGACAGATACATATAAAATCAGACTAAATGATTATATAACTAAGTGAACCAATGCTCACTTTAAACCTGGTGATAACTTCACTGACCAACAGACACATCCCGACAGCAGATCTGTGAGGAGAAACAGCGTGTGTCTATAGTTATTTTAGATTTTTTTTTTAAATATATTTAATTTCTCAGTACACAGACATTGACACAAAGTTGATACTCTGCATTTGACCCATCCTATACTCTAGGAGCAGTGTGCAGTGGCATTGACAGAGGTAACAACCCTAACACAGATGTTTCTGATGGTGGGAGTAGACCAGAGCAACCAGCAGAAGCCAGCGCTAACACGGAGGAAACATCTAAACTCATCACAGAGACGACCGGGGACAACAAGGGTTCGAACCCAGGACCTTCTAGCTGTGAGGCAACAGTACCAACCATTGAGACACCTCACTGCTCACACAGTAAGTATTTAGACAATTGTGCATTTTTTATTTTTTATTTGTCAGGCTCACATTCAATTTAAAATAACTGATCCTACATTAAAGCTTTAATTTGAGTAGGCTTACATCAGAACTGTATAGGAGATAGCCCTTTTAACACAGTGTCCAAAAATAATGGACAGATACACATTAAATCAGACTAAATGAACATAACTATGTGAATCTATGCTCACATTAAATCTTGTGATATCTCCACTGACCATCAGACAGTGATTTCACATTGGGTAATTTTGGGGGTCGTCATTGGATTAATGAAAGATTTTAGATGTAACTGTGGAAAACATGAATAAACTCTTGTCAAGTGTGCAATGTATTATATTATTTCTCCAGGAGAAATCAGATTTCTCTGCCATGTAAACATGAATGAACCAAAGAGTGTAGAGCAGCTGAATGAAAGTAGAGATTACTCAGAGATTTATCCTTACATTTAAAGTCCAACTAAAACTTTAACACAAGTTATCCTCTACAGGTCTAAATAAGGTAGTTCCCACCACTTTTTACAGTTTGTTGAATTCAGACACATTCAGGCTGTCAGGAAAAGTTCTGGCTCAAACACACAGAAAAAGTCAGGACTGATAAACATCTTCTGATCAGTGATTTGTTGCTTGAACACACAGATTTACAGTAACCAGTACTGTGCATGTTAACATGTTCCCCCTGTAGCAATCAAAAAAAAAAAAAGTTTTACACTTATTACAATTACAGTTTGATGGCTACTATGATCTATTTTATAAGATCAGGTTACGTGAGGAAGTCTGTTTTTGGGGGTCTTATAAGCTGTCTTGACAGTTTACAAAGGACATACTTGTAACGGGTAGAGGTGGTAGGACCCAATTGCAGCACAGAACACCAGTTTTAAATGATCTTTATTACAGTCCGCAAGGTGATTGAACAGATATAGGCAGAATGTGTAGGGCAACAGACAGGGCTTAGGGTCACTGAAGACAGAGTTGGCAGCAGGTAAGATAATGCCAGTAGAACTCACAGACTTGAGGTTGACCAAGCTGGAGTTTCTGGGCTCTCCGGACAGGATTGAAGCTGGAGGACGCCACACAGCAACAGGCAATACTCAAAGTCAGGAACAGAAGACTGGTGCGTTTACAGGGGAAGACACGAGGAGAGGAGGTCAAACGCAAGCAGGGTCAAAACCAGGGAATCAGTGCTGGAAGGTCTGGCCTGAAGCAATTGCAAATGACGATCGGGCAATGTGTGCGTGGGCAGGACAGGCTTATAAAGTGGCTTGATTACAGATGAGTTGCAGCTGAGAGTCCAGGTGAACAAAGTTGGCTGATGAGGTGGGTGTGGCTGACTGGCAGAGTGAAGCAGGGGTGTGGTGAATGGAAATGTACCAGCAGCAGGAGAAGAGCAGAACAGATTGTGACAATACTAATTGGAAACTTAAATGTATGTTAACACAATTTACAATTCACAAAGCATTAATTGTGTAAATTAAAAGTGTCAATTTGAATGTCCAATGTTAGTCAAACTGAAAGAAAAACCTCTGCTCGTATAGTCCAAGTGAAATGTCCAATCCTCAATCAAAATGCAAAAATAGAAATCAGTAACTGTGCTGCATTGCAAAAAATAAGACAAAATGTCTAAAAGAATCAAACTCACCAGACATAGAACAAGGAACGGGTCCAGCTTAGACTAGACCTCCAGTCCTCAGTACAGTTGTTATGGTCCACTGTTAACAGAGTCTCTTTTTACCTCCACATGGATGAGAAATCTTCATAAAAAGAGCTAAATGCATTTTTCCAATTTTTTTCCCAGCCAATCAGATCCCTTTGATATTTGTTAGTAGAGCAACAGAAGTACGAGACTTCACTGATTCCCAGAAGGAGGAGTACTTCACGAAGAGATTCAGTGATGAAGAGCAGTCCAGCACAATCATCTCACACATCAAGACATCCAGGAGCCTCCACATCATGTGTCACATCCCAGTCTTCTGCTGGATCACTGCTACAGTTCTGGACCACATGTTGACTCCAGACCAGAGAGAAGAGCTGCCCAAGACCCTGACTGACATGTACTCACACTTCCTGGTGGTTCAGACAAAGATGAAGAGGCAAAAGTATGAAGCACACAAGACAAAGAGGAAGAAGTATGATGAGGAGCTGACGGAGGCTGACAGGGAACTTCTTCTGAAGCTGGGGAGGCTGGCGTTTAAACAACTGGAGAAAGGAAACATCATGTTCTACCAAGAAGACCTGGAGCAGTGTGGTCTTGATGTCACAGAGGCCACGGTGTTATCAGGAGTTTGTAAGATCTTCAAAAGAGAGAAACTCAAGAAGAAAACAGTCTACAGCTTTGTTCATCTGAGCATTCAGGAGTTTCTGGCTGCAGTCTACATGTACCACTGTTACACCAGCAAGAAGACAGAGGAACTGAAGGACTTCCTGGGAGAAGACTACAGTTACTCATCTCTGGATGACTTCCTTCAGGCAGCCATGGAGAAATCTCTCAGAAGTGAAAATGGCCACCTGGACCTGTTTGTCCGCTTCCTTCATGGCCTCTCTCTGGAGTCCAACCAGAGTCTCTTAGGAGGCCTACTGGGTCAGACAGAAAACAGTCCAGAAACCATCCAGAGAGTCATCGACAACCTGAAGGAGATGAACAGTGAGGATATCTCTCCTGACAGAAGCATCAACATCTTCCACTGTCTGATGGAGATGAACGACCACTCAGTACATCAGGAGATCCAAGAGTTCCTGAAGTCAGAGAACAGATCAGAGAAGAAAATCTCTGAGTTTCAGTGCTCAGCTCTGGCCTACATGCTGCAGATGTCAGAGGAGGTTCAGGATGAGTTCAACCTGAACAAGTACAACACATCACGGGAGGGACGACGGAGACTGATCCCAGCTGTGAGGAACTGCAGAAAGGCTCTGTAAGTCCAGATGTGATTAACAGTATAAATCAGTGTAGATTTTTAGTTTAGTTACTTAATTAGTATAAATCATATAAAATTATTATTATTGTTTTAAAAAGTGCTTACTCTTCTTGTTTAAAGTTGTAATCATTTCTAAAAATTCCATCCATCCATCTATCTTCTTGACGCTTTATCTGGGGTCGGGTCGCGGGGGCAGCAGCCTAAGCAGGGAAGCCCAGACTTCCCTCTCCCCAGCCACTTTGTCCAGCTCTTCCCGGGGGATCCCGAGGCGTTCCCAGGCCAGCCGAGAGACATAAGTCTCTCCAGCGTGTCCTGGGTCTTCCCTGGGGTCTCCTACCGGTGGGACATGCCCTGAACACCTCACCAGGGAGGCGTCCGGGAGGCATCCTTACTAGGTGTCCAAGCAACCTCATCTGGCTCCTCTCAACGCGGAGGAGCAGGGAGTCTACTCCAAGCTCCTCCCGGATGACCAAGCTTCTCACCCTATCTCTAAGGGAGAGCCCAGTCACCCTATGGAGGAAGCTAATTTCGGCCGCTTGTACCCGCGATCTTGTTCTTTCAATCACTACCCAAAGCTCATGACCATAGGTAGGAACGAAGATCGACTGGTAAATCAAGAGTTTTGCCACGACGGATCTGTGCAGAGCCCGCATTACTGTGGACGCCGCACCGATCCGCCTGTCGATCTCTCGCTCCATACTTCCCTCACTCGTGAACAAGACCCCGAGGTCTGTGTAGAGATTAATATATAAGAGCAGAATTGCAGAATTCAGCCTGTTTAAAGAGACCTGATACACATTAAAGGTCAATGTTATATTTTTAATGCTGATACCCTCATAACATCTTTCTGATGACATGTTGAAAATAATTAAACCTCATTGGTTTGTTAATTGTGTTTGTGCTGAATCAGTTTTTCAGTCACTCTCCCAGTTTGTGGGTCACAGCTCCCAGTGCTCTCATTACCACTGGCACCACTGTTACCTTTACTCCCCACATCTTCTCTAGCTCCTCTTTCTTGGTATTTCAAGCTTATCAAGCTTCTTATGTTCCTTCTTCCTGATGTTGCTGTCTCTCTGGATCGCTGCATGTATCACCGCCGCCTTCTTCTGTTGTTTGTGGACCAACACAATGTCCGGTTGGTTAGCCAGCACCAGTTTGTCAGTCTGGATCTGGAAGTCCCACAGGATCTTAGCTCGGTCATTCTCAACCACCTTTGGAGGTACCTTCCATGTTTATTCTCCTGGTTTATGCTTCTCCGGTGTATCTCTTCAGGCGGGCAGCCAAAGCTGTGAGCCTTTGCTTGGCAGTCTCCAGTGCCTCAGGTACAGACAGCTTGTTGTAATTCCTGGGTATCCCTTTCTTCCCCACACCTTTCTATAATATGAGGTGACTCATTTTTCTCCATGTTGCCTTGATTTTGGCCTCCAGCCTCCTTATCCATGGCGGGTAATGGCCTTTGTGGCTTATGGTGTTCATCTTGTAGCCAAGCATCTCTAGGATCACTGTAGCTGTGCTGTATATCAGCTGATTGGTCTCAGTAATGGTCCTAGTAGGTACCCAATTACTGACAATAACTCAATACATTAAGGACCTTGCCTAAGGGTCCACACTGGGTATGTGTTACCCCACCCTGATGGGGAATTGAACCCCCAATGTCCTGTGCCAAATTCAGTAGGATTATCCTATCCTGGCATTATGCCATTTGGAGAAGGGCAGTGTTTCTGTGGGTGTCGGTGACTGAGTTCGTAGTGTGAAAGGTTAATTCACACCTTCACATTTCTTTGATATGTATGACAGTCAAATATTGGTCTGAGATTAGTCCTGTTGTGCTGGAATGAAGCTATTCCCAGAGCTTCTGGCTTCTTTGCTTCATTACCCTCCTGACCTCCTGAACTGGTCATCCTACTCACTGGTATGTTAATAGTTGGTTTGTTTATTGATATGGGGAGGCTAAAAGTGCTTAAGCCATGAAAGGTCCTGGTTTGTAACATGTTTACTACAGCTGTGAAAAACAAATGTTAATCAAAATAATCAAACTGTTTCATCATCAAATGCATGAAGTAAATATAAAGTGTCCTCTTTCATGATAACATATGTTGTAATATATTTGTCATTACAGACTTTCTTATTGTGAACTCAGAGAGACTCACTGTGAAGTTTTAGCCTCAGCTCTGAAGTCCAACCCTCATCTGACAGATCTGGACCTGAGTGGAAACAACCTGTCTGATTCAGAAGTGGATCATCTGTCTGCTGGACTGGAGAGTCCAAACTGTAGACTGGAGACTCTGGGGTCAGTTCACTGGCTGTTGATTTGGTAGAATTTCTTTAAAATATATTTAGTTCCAATTCTTTACCGAGGTTTCAAATGTTTGGCTCATACATTTTCAAGACAAACCTATAGAATTTTTTTCAGGAAATGAAACTTCTTATTTTATGTAAACATGACTTCTAGAGTTTAAACTAATATGAGGCTTCAGCAGTCTGAGTAAGTATGTTTGTGTTTCTTTGTGTTTCCTTGCTGAGCTGCAGTGGAGGGATCCAAACTCAAAGAGGGTATTTAGTTTTAAATATTCTCATACAAACCAAGCGTGAGTCTACCAGACTGTCAAAGCCTTATAAAAGCTTGAGCTCAACTTATGAAGTCATTTTCTACAGTGTAGCTGTGTTAGTAAGAGACCACGTCAAAGTCAGTATGGAAGAATGCCACCTGGCACCAATTACATGTTTTAGTTACACACAAATACAGGAAGAAGAGTTAATGTAATAAATGATTAACATTTTTAGTCCAACCAAGGCTGCATTAGTACCCTCAGCACCCCCTGGGCACTGAAGCTTATGTCCTCCAAACATCTTTTATTTTATTCTGATTGGATAATACTGTCAAGTGGAAATCTTGTAACTATATATTTTGTGTTGGACATACTGGGGTTTCCAACGGTGACCATGATTATTAACATCAAGAGAATGGGTCAAGCCTTGTGTCACATTTCTGTACAGACCAACAAAAACTGACTGAAAAAAGTGCTTTTTGTTTGCATCATTGTAGGCTCCTTTCTGTTCAAGAGCCCCTGGGTAATTGCCCAGACTGCCCATATAGTAGATCCGGCCTTGAGTGCAATGTGTCTGATTTCATATTGATCCTCTATTTACAGACTTAACTTACTTCAGCAACATTTTATGACTCAGTGTTGACATGAATATGTGTCTGAATGTTGTGGTGACATTTGGATGATGTCTGTAGAAGGCTGACATTATGATGATCCACAATAACACAATGGCAAAGTCAGTCTGCTCATTTTAGAGAAAAGCTCATTGATGAGGACATAGTAATGTTGAACTACACATTTAAAACCTGAACACATCTGATTGGATTATAAATGGATTTTAATCTACATCATTTATTCTTTATTCAGATTGAAGTTCTGCAGTTTATCAGAGAGCAGCTGCGCTTCTCTGGTCTCAGCTCTGAATTCCAACCCCTCCCATCTGACAGAGCTGGATCTGAGCTGGAACAACCTGCAGGATTCAGCAGGACTGACGCGGCTGTGTGATTTTCTGAAGAGTCTAGACTGTAGACTGGAAACTCTGGGGTCAGACACCATTATTTATTTATGATTATTTATTATGATTATTTATTTGTGATTTTTTTATAAAGACACCATTCCATCAAATGTAAATGTTGAAGAATTGTTAAACATACTTTTCCTCCTATTTTCCCAAACTCCATCTTACATTCTGTTGGGTTCAGCTGTTTATAGTTTCTATCATTTAAACCTGATTATGACGCAATATTTGGAGCATGAACTTTGTCTTCTAAAGTAACATCTTTTATTCTTTGTTCAGATTGAGTCACTGCAGTTTGTCAGAGATCAGCTGTGCTTCTCTGGTCAAAGCTCTGAATTCCAACCCCTCCCATCTGAGAGAGCTGGATCTGAATGGAAACAAGTTGCAGGATTCAGTAATAAATCAACTGTGTGATTTTCTGAAGAGTCCAGACTGTAAACTGGAGACTCTGAGGTCAGTTCACTGACTGTCTGTTACATTTGTTGATCTTAATGTTTAACAACTGAAACTAATTTATGTACATACATAACTTACATCCATGAACTTCATTTGTTTCCATATTTTCATTTTTTTCTGTACAAAGTTGATTCCTAAAGTAACTGTAGAAATCTCCAGCGTAATAACCTTTTTCGATAATTTATGTCAATCATTGACATGTATTGGGTCAAACTAGGCTTTGCGGTTATCACAAGGCTACACCACATCTAGGTTTAGACACTGTCTCCCCTTGAGACAGTGGTAAGAGAATGCCTCCCGTTTTCCTCAAAAGGAGCAGACCACAAAGCCTAGTTTGACCCAATACATGCCAATGATTGACGTAATTGATGGAAAGTTCTCTAACAAGGCGATAGTTTATCATTTTTGGTAAAGAGTCACATCTGTATACAGAAGATCCTCTCAACTAATATCTGCTTGAAGCTGTGAACAGATTATGAAACATTGAATTAATTCAAGTAGAAATTTTGTCTTCTAAACTGACATAATGTATTCTTTATTCAGATTGTGCGACAGCATTATGTCAGAGATCAGCTGTGATTCTCTGCTCTCAGCTCTGAAGTCCAACCCCTCCCATCTGAGAGACCTGTATCTGGGTGGAAGCGACCTGCAGGATTCAGGACTGAAGCTGCTGTGTGATTTTCTGAAGAGTCGAGGCTGTAGACTGGAGACTCTGGGGTCAGTTCACTGATTGTCTATTACTATTGTTGATCTTAATGTTTTGCAACTGAACCTTATTGATGTACATACAGTACAGTACTTGCACCCATGAAGTTCATTTGTTTTCATATTTAATTTTGTACTGTACAAAGTTTAGTGTGTAGTTATAACAGATGACTAATTGTTAAAGAAAGTGTAGAAAATGTCCACTGTTAGTTGTTAAAGTCAATGAATGTTTATAATTTTTGATAAAGAGACACTTCTGTATACAGAAGATCCTCTCAACTAATATCTGTTTGCATGTTTGAAACTGATCCAGTTTACTTGATGAAGGAGAAATATTTCTTTATTATATTCCTTAATGTGTTTTAATGAATAATGTCTGATCATTGATATTGATCCTTCACACACATACACACACACACACATACACACACACACACAAACACACACACACACACACACACACACACACACACACACACACACACACAGATCAGTGCAGTTGTATCACTCCCTCCAGGAAATACACGGGACCATGGTTCTTCAAATACAGATGACTTTATTTTCCTCCTTCCTCATAAAACATGATAAGCCACCGTCGAACTGTTTAAATACACAGTGTGCAAAATTAAGACATATTTGTATATATATAGAATGTAAACACATAAGCACAATACAACATAACAGAAATAAACGTACTTCACTGGCTGCACACAACTGAGAGGGAATGAGTCCACTTGACAAATCTTTCAAAACCAAAAATATAATGTCCACAAAAATATGATACTTAAAACCGAAAAAAATCTTCAAAATGAGCAGTAAAATGTCTCTTTGCAGAAACTTAAGGGTTTGAACTTCTTAGGGGAGGTTTTGCACAGTGCACCTTCTTTACTCCACTCACCTGTACTCCTTTTCTCCCAAGTGGCTTGTTACAATTAAATTTGTCACACTTGCAACACGGTCATAAAATAAATTCCTACCCAGTGTTACACAAAGAAAATAAATATCCATGAAAATAAATAGTATAGAAATAAAATATGTAACAAAACATTAAATAATGACAAATTATATTTATGGCAGTTAAAAGGTGTTTAAAGTATTTTTATGTCATTAAATTTAAAACCTGAACACATCTAATTGGATTATAAATGGATTTTAATCTACATCATTTATTCTTTATTCAGATTGTTCAGCTGCAGTTTGGCAGAGACCAGCTGTGCTTCTCTGGTCTCAGCTCTGAAGTCCAACCCCTCCCATCTGACAAAGCTGGATCTGAGTGACAACAAGCTGAAGGATTCAGGAGTGAAGCAGCTGTGTGATTTTCTGAAGAGTCGAGACTGTAGACTGGAGGCTCTGGGGTCAGACATACACACAACATGCAATACGCAACACACAACACATTCAAACATAGGGTTAGGGGCAGTGGTGGCCTAAAGGTTAGAGAAGTGAATTTAATCCTACCTGCTCCAGTGAAGCTGCTCAGTGGCTGGCATATCAGACTGTGGTTGTACTGGGCATTGCTCTCAGTGAATTTCACCTGAATAAATAAAGGTTTAAAAAAGCCACATACACAGACATGCACACACAGAGAAATACACATAAAGATACATACACACACACACACACACACACACACACACACACACACACACACACACACACACACTCACAGAGATCAATGCAGGTGTTTAAAGCATGTTTATGACTCAGTGTTGACATGACTATGTGTCTGAATGTTGTGGTGACATTTGGATGATGTCTGTAGAAGGCTGACATTATGATGATCCACAATAACACAATGACAAAGTCACTCTGCTCATTTTAGAGAAAAGCTCATTGATGAGGACATAGTAATGTTGAACTACACATTTAAAACCTGAACACATCTGATTGGATTATAAATGGATTTTAATCCACATCATTTGTTCTTTATTCAGACTGTGTGACTGCAGTTTGTCAGAGATCAGCTGTGCTTCTCTGGCCTCAGCTCTGAATTCCAACCCCTCCCATTTGAGTGAGCTGAATCTGAATGGAAACATGTTGCAGGATTCAGGACTGAAGCAGCTGTGTGATTTTCTGAAGAATCGAGACTGTAAACTGAAGACTCTGAGGTCAGTTCACTGACTGTCTGTAACAATTGTTGATCTTAATGTTTAACAACTGAACCTAATTTATGTACATACATAACTTACATCCATGAACTTCATTTGTTTCCATATTTTCATTTTTTACTGTACAAAGTTTAGTGTGTAGTTATAAAAGATGACTGATTATTAAAGAAACTGTAAAAAATGTCCACTGTTAGTTGTTAAAGTAAATTAATGTTTATAATTTTTGGTAACGAGTCACATCTGTATACAGAAGACCCTCTCAACTAATATCTGTTTGGAATATTGTTTGATTGGATTTTAATCTACATCATTTATTCTTTATTCAGATTGCAGTGCTGCAGTTTGGCAGAGATAAGCTGTGCTTCTCTGGCCTCAGCTCTGAAGTCCAACCCCTCCCATCTGACAGAGCTGGATCTTAGTCTCAATGACATGGTGGATTCAGATGTGAAGCAGCTGTGCGATTTTAAGAAGAATCCAGACTGCAGACTGGAGACTCTGAGGTCAGTAGAGAGTTGGAGTCAGTCTGTGCTGGTTTCAGCAGTTTAGTATTAAACACAGCCAGTATCAAAGCAAAAATCCAGTATTTCCTGGTGAACCTCCAACCTTCTCAGTGCTGCTTTGCTCAGTGAAGCTGTGAGAGGAGAATGGTGACAGGCTTCAGGATTGGACAGAAAGACAGAGAGAGAACAGTCAGCCAATCAAATGAGCCAGAAACCTGTTGTGCTTGAGTTGATGTGAAGACAACTGTTGTTGTTGTGTTGATGTCTGCAGGAAATAAAGCTGGATTACAGCTGACAGCCTTACAAGATGTATAGAGACAGTGGTCCTCATCATCAAACTGTCACACCATCAAATCTGATCTCAGGTGTTTGTTCTCTCATTTCAACACTAAACAATAGATCAGTTCATCTTTGTCAGAGCTCTCAGCACTTTATTTCCTCTGTGTACTTCAGTGAAACACTTGATAGTAAAAGTGTGTGCAGGTGTGTGAGCTTGGAGCTCAGTGTGTTCACTCCAACACGTTAACATGAGAGCTGAAAGGAAGCAGGTTACGCTGCACAGCTGTTCCACTTCTGGTCTGAACAGGACCGAAGTCCCTGCTGCTCTTTATACTGGATGTGCTGCATCACTGACTGACAGCTGATGAAGTGAGTCTCACTAAACACTCATTTATCTCCTCTGTTCTTTCTTCTTCTCTCATCAGATGGTGATGATCTCTGTTAGAGTCAGAGTGAACATCCAGGAGTGTTGAGAGAGGATCAGCTGGATCCTAACGATCCATCTGGACTGGAGTCTGGATCTGGATTTTGTCATCTTCACTTAAGTCTCTTAACTGACTACAAACTGAACAGTGTTAGGCCTTGCCTTTACTGTGGGAAATGAACTGAGCACATGGCTTTCTTTGTCTTCACCCTTCAAACAAAGGAAAGAGCGCCAAGGTGGCTCTCTGCCCCCTCCCTTCCCCCTGGACTAGGGTCAAATCACCCTAGTACTCAAAATCCCATAATCCCTCAGTTCTCGTCCCTGATTGGCTGTGAGACACCTGACATTACTTCCATCCACTAACGTCACCGAAATCTTTAAAATGGGGACGTGTGAGTACAGCTTACCTTTACCAGTCAACAAGCGAATGAGATGCTGTCTCCGTTAGCGACTGGCTTAAAAAGGTAACCATACATACATATACGTATTCCTCCCCAACCTTTGCTTCGAAGCTTCGACCCGCAGGACAAGAAGAAGACTTCAACCGTGTTCCCCTGGACGCCACCCTTTTACCAGATCCGAGAGAGCCTGCGACCTGAAGCCGCTCTCAAACCCTTGTCCTGCAGAAGGGAGGAAAACTAAGGTTTCCTCCGGTGGACACCAAGCCCTCCACTCGTATGTCAACTGCTGATTCTTCCCCCCTCGAGAGCCAAAATCAGCAACCGTTAGCCTGAAGGATCGGGACGCTTGAGGACAGCGTTGGGCTTTCCCTTTTCTCATTTATTATTACTGTTAATGACCCTTATTATGCCTTCACATAACTGTAAACCATGTTGTTGCTATTACACAAACTGTGAACTATGACTTTTTTTTTATACATTGCAAACTTCAATAATGTTTTGAAAAAAAAAAGTTTCTCTCTCTTACTAACCACACACACACATACACATATTCACATCCCACACCCTACAGCTGTTGGTGAAGTAGCATAGGATAAAGCTAAACTACATCCTAGCCTGATTTTCAGCCAGTGTCGCTGCCATAGACTGTATATAAAAGGTTGCTGCTGAGCCGCTGCTAACCCTAACCCTGACCATCAGTCGGCGCCATTGTGCCATTTTTGTCCAGCGGAAACCCTGCTTCAACCCCCACACTCCTGAGCACACCCACTCTCACACACCTGTCTATTTGTACATAATTATACACAGCAGTTGTTTAGTATTTGTTATTACTGAACATTAGAACAGTTTATAACTATACATTGATTAAACTGTAATAAATAGTTTTTAGCTTTAAAGAGAAGTGTCTTGTGATCATTGTGCATGTTATTGTGATGAGTCAGGCCACCATTAGATCAGTTGTTTTAGCAATGCTATAATGACCATATATCATTATTATCAGTCTCTTTATTAGAATACAACCAGGAAATACATGAAATGTGTTTCTGTATTAAAAAACAGAAAAGAAAACAGCTTTTATAGACTAAAGTGTGTAAGTATTCAGACCTCCTCTTACACTGGAGCAATAGCAGGAACCTGGCTCTCTTTAACCTAAATGGAGCCTCAATTAATATGATGGTTTATATGATTGTTGTGGCCTAAGACTTTTGAACAGTACTGTATGTGTCAAGTGTTCTGATTCATTAAAAAACTCTATGTGAAAGCGTCTTTCATCAGACGGGATGAAGCCTTCCCCGTGACTGCTTTTGTTCACAATACAGCTGTACAGGCATCTCCATGAAATGTTACTAGATCCTCTTTTATACAGAGAACCCGCAATATAGACATAAAGAGGATCCGCCTTTGATTTTTTACACTGAAACACACAAAAGCCAGCATAAAGCTAATTTAACTAATTAAGTTTAGTCTTAGTTTGAGTGTTTCAGGTATTAGGAGGAAAGCCTTGATTAGTAGAAGCTGTAAAGGATGAAATAATGCATTAAAACAAAAATTTGCGGTCTCCTGCTTTCCTGTGAGAGCTTCCAAGCTATGTTATCTACTGCAGGGTTGGAGTCTAAACATTCCCATATTGTGCTGTGATGTTTTCTTCCTGGAACTTCTTCTTCTTGTTTCTAGAAAATCATAAATTGCACGTTAAGCATTTTCTTCTTGTGCGTTATGCAGAAGCCGCTCTGCTGCCCCCTACTGGTACAAGCCTGTTATCTCAAGAAGTCAAACTGAACACAATACAGTAAAAGCATTGTTCATTGTAAAAAAAAAAAATTAAACTCTCACTTTTCACTGCTAGTTTTAGTTTTAGTTAACTGTAATAACCCTGACTGAGAGGTGTTGATTCTCTCACCCACTTTATCTGCTCTCACTTTAATAAATACAGTCAATCCAGCTCTGTTATGGCCTATTTAGGTAATAAATCCTCATTCTGTGTCCGTACCTTTTTATACTGAACAGTGAGACAGACTCAAAGTGTAACATTCCTGCTTTGAACAGGCTGTGTACAGGGGGCTTAGGAAATGAATGGTACAGATTTCCTGAAATATTGATCCCTGCTCCCTTTCACACACGACCCCATGCTGGAAATGTTGCTGAACAGGTTAACATCCAAACAAGGGCACGTCAAAGAAATAACTACACTGAAATACAGCACACATTGTTACATATATTTCCCTAAAATTATGTCTCATAATGAAAAGAAAATCAATGATAAAATGACAGTTAGCTTTTTATTTTGCATTTATTTAAGCTCAAATCACCATTGTCATTTTAAAACGTTACCCTGCACCTCCTCTACTACTAATGACTGGTGTGTTTAGTACTGGCAGGTCTATGCTGCCCCCTGCTGGACAACACTGAAACACCTTAAACCTCTTCACTTGCTTTTCTGCTGAGGTTTGAGAGGAAAGGAGGAGCAACTCTGGAGGAAGGAAACTCTGGAGGTAAATTATGCAATCATTCAGGTGAGAGTCCATTTTACAGTCAGTGGAGCCGAGGAGTACTGGTTAACGTATGACGTATATGGCAGAGTGAGTGTTAATGTAATAAAACATTCTTTTGTGACATTAATAAGTTGGGGTTTTTTTAAGTATTTTGTGCTTCATGTTTGAGTGTAGAAGCAGATGTGTGAAAGTGGCAGAGTTTTAAAGATGTTATTTCCTGTTCTGTCATTGTGAAATGTTTCCCGCCTGTTTGTTTTGAATCTTTTGTTCTGAGCGGAGAGTTTCTGGTTTCCTTGTGCTGTTAGTGTTACTGTTAAATCACTGTTAGTGTTACTAGTATTAATGCCATTGGTAGTGGTACTAGTATCACTGTGACTCTTGTTATTTCTGTCAGTATTATTCTTACAGCTACTGTTAATATTACTACACAACTACTACACAGGTGAGACATAATGGTGCCACAGTGAACGCAAAGTAGTACTAAAGTGTCCGAACATGTACAGAAGTACATGAAGGTGTGGTTTATGATTTGGCAGCTATCACTTAGTTCGTGTTCTGACTAGTTAACACTTTCTGTCATATTATCTCAGGTGTTGGTGAGACAAGAAAGATAAAACATGTCAGTGAGTTACTCCATTGTACTGAGTGACATGGAAACCAGATGTTTAATGATGCATTTGTTCATCTTTTGTACTGATGATTTAATCAGGAGAGTTTTATAGCAGTCCGGCCGGAGAAATGTTCAAACTATGAGTCACATAACATTGTCTATGGGAAAATAAATGAGTTGAGTTTTACTTCAGTTGTTTTATTTGGTGTTGCTGTTAAAGTACAAAATCACCTGAAATGATGAAGGCCTACTAGCATTACACACCCAAATCTGTACAGTGGAGTAGTTGCAGATCAGAGAGGAGACACACACAGAATGAAAGGGCAGAGGCAGGAGTGACTCTTACTGAGAGACAGTGCAGGGGGAGTGTAAGTGTAATGGCGGGAACAGCTGGCAGATGCTGACTGGTGGAGTGAGCAGAGGGGTGTGTGCAGGAGAAGCTGCAGGAAGTTTCAGCAGAGCCCATGACAGGAGTTTATGGTTACATCTGGCAATGCTGAATCAGTGGAGAGCTCGTTATGTTACACATTCATGACACCAGATTCTGTGTCTGAACAGGTCGCCATGTTGAGATGGGATGGTTAGAAAAAAGTAGAAAATAGTTATGTTATGTTGGGCCAACTGTGCACAAAGTTCATGAACTTACCTTGCAGGTTTGGCATCAGTTCAACAAGAACTGTAGCAGCACTAGTAGGTGATACAGGAGGTTCAGTGGTTCCTCAAATCGTAACGTTAACAAGCATCTTTCCTTCTTAGTTGTCCTTCAGAAAGACACTGTATGCCTGTTGGCTCATGATCAGCAGATGACCTCTGACCTCCCAGTTTAAGCACCAGGAATGACAATAGTGAAGTGTAGTATCTCATCATTTTTATTTTCCCTTCAGGTTTTCACCAAACAGCTTCCCTCAGTGTCCAACGTTACCAGCTGATCACTCATGAACTCCTGTAGAGGTATGTGAGGTAAACATATAGAAGTTTATCATGAAATGTGCTGTAATACCAGCAGAGGGCAGCACTTCATAAAGACATGATTTTACCGAACAAAAGTGCAACAATAAGAATGACAGATGATGAAAACAAAATCAGGCTGAAGCTATGAAAATAAAAAAAGTTATTAAAGCAGTAGATGATTAACATGTAAGATCAACATGTACAAAATTCATACTGGTAAAGTTGCATGAGATGAAAACTGAATACATGTCCTTCCTATTTAAAATGTGTTTTATTTTCAGCAGGGAGCAAAAATGGATAAACTTAAAGAGGAGCTCTGGAAAGCTCTGCAGGATTTGAAAGAAGATGAGTTCAAGGATTTCAAGTGGCTCCTGAACCTTGAAGGCATCCCAAAGGCTGATCTGGAGAATGCAGCAAAGCGGGACACAGTGGATCTGATGGTACAGAAACATCAGGGTCATGGAGCTCTGCAGCTAACCATGACAGTTTTAGAAAAGATCAGAAGAAATGATCTGGTGCAGAGTTTAAAACATTTCCAACCAGAACCAAAAGGTAAAACGTAAAGATATGTAAAAAAAAAAAAATAGTATTACAGACTGTTTTGTATTTGTATTTGTATTTGTATTTCTAAAATACATTTTAGCTAGATGGCTCACAGCATCTATTTTAAATCTTTATCGTCCCAGAGGGAAATGTGTCTTGGGCACAAAGTTTCTGCTGGACAGTACCAAATAATTCAACTTTAGATAATCACTTAAAGAAAAACATACAGCTGCTTTCTGTGTGTCCGTGTTGCTGGATGTTTAGGCATCAACACAGTACCTGCAAAAGGTCGTGGTTCAATGAGACCAGTAGACCTACAGGACCAGTCAAATGTTTGGACTCACTCTCTTATTTAAGTGAATGAGAACCTGGTCTGGTGTTTAAACACCAAGGTCTTCACCTTCACCCACCAGTGAGCCAGATAGGTGCTGGTGTGGCCTCCTGGTCCCTCTCAGGACCTGCTCTAGAAGAGGGTCCCAGTTGTCTTTTTCCACACTAAGTTGCTCTGTCAGTTATCAGGAATGATCTGGTTTGTTGTAAAAACATCAGCTCAGGAGCAGAAGGTCAGTCACAGGAAGAGAAAAACATGATTTCACATCCAGACAGCAGATCTGTGAGGAGAAACAGCCTGTCTTTATATTTTATTTATCATTTTAGATATCCAACCAGTATTTGGACAGTTACACATTATCTTTACTTCTTCAGACTCTGTTTTTTTTAGTACATTTAATTAAATAATTGAGACCACATTAAATTCTCAGTTTTAATTTGAGTAGGTTTACATCAACATAGAAAGATCTGTGTGGGACATATAGACCTTTTAACACACAGTGTTCAAAAGTAATGGGACAGATGCACATGAAATCAGACTAAATGTTTACATAATTAAATGAACCAATGCACACCTCAAACCTGGTGATATCTTCACTGACCAACAGACACATCCAGACAGCAGATCCGTGAGGAGAAACAGCCTGTGTCTTTATAGTATTCAGTGTTTTAGATTAAGATTTCTTTGTTTTCAGACATTGACACAAAGTTGATACTCTGCATCTGACCCATCCTATACTCTAGGAGCAGTGGGCAGTGGCACTGACAGAGGTATCAACCCTAACACAGATGTTTCTGATGGTGGGAGTAAACCAGAGCAACCAGCAGAAACCAGCGCTAACACGGAGGAAACATCTAAACTCATCACAGAGACGACCGGGGACAAAACGGGTTCAAACCCAGGACCTTCTAGCTGTGAGGCAACAGTACCAACCACTGAGACACCTCAATGCTCACACAGTAAGTATTTGGACAGTTATGCATTTTTTGAATCTATGCCCACATTCAATCTGGTGATATCTCCACTGACCATCAGACATACAGTACTTCCTGCAGGCTGGTTTCACACTGTGGGTAATTTTGGGGGTTCGTCATTGAATTAATGAAAGATTTTAGGTGTAACTGTGGGAAACATGAATGAATTCTAGTCAGGTGGGCAGTGATGTAATTCTGACAGCTGGTCCAACAAAGCAATGTTATTGGTTACTGTAATTGAGGTTGTAGATCTGAGAAACTTCAGTTTCACTATGAATGAAAAGTGTGGTACAAATTAAATGTATTATTTAATTATTTCCCAGGTAGATTTCTCCTGGAGAACACTGATTCTCTGCCATGTAAACACGTAACATGAACCAAAGACTGTAGAGCAGCTCAGAGTGACAGCAGCTGAATGAACGTAGAGAACATTACTCAGAGAGATTTATCCTTAAATGTAAAGTCCACCTAAAGGATAAACTAACACAAATTATCCTCTACAAGTCTAAATAAGTTGGTTTCCACCACTTTTTACTGTTTGTTGAATTCAGACACAACATACTAACTGTAACCTTAAATGTATGTTAACACAATTTATGAAGAAAACAGATATCAGTTCACAAAGAATTAATTGTGTAAATTAAAAGTGTCAATTTGAATGTCCAATGTTAGGCAAACTCAAAGAAAATCCTCCTGATACTGCTCGTATGGTCTAAGTGAAATGTCCAATCCTCAATAAAAAGCCTAACCAGGTGTCAGCACCTTGCCCTAACGACCCTCCCTGACTGCCAACTCCTGCAGGAAGTAATCAGCTGCATGATGGCGAGCAGAAAGGGAGGGGTCGTAACACCCCCCTCCATAAGAACGAGGTTCCACCTCGTGTTATACATCAAACAGTTGACAATATGTCCCAATCGGTCATGGTTAATACATTACCAATAGCTGACGGGCAGTACTGCACTCCCTCCAGGCTGCATCTTCCAGCACATCCCTCCATCCTCACCAACCAACCAACACTCAGCCTACCAAGTTACAAACCTTGACTGGGACACGCAGAAAACCCAAACCTGAGGTAACAGGTGAACAGGAGCCTCACCCCTATACTGATATTAACTACAACCATTAAAACTAGCTAACTAACTCCTCCCTAGTCTTCATGCAGTTAATGGTGGGGGGTACTTATGCACGCTAAACCAGCGGTGTGAAGAAAGCAACCAATCTAAGCTAATTTAATCCTCATACTGGATCCCGGACGAGCCCCCACTTGTCACAAACTGGCTCAACATATGTGACAAGGAGGGGAGACAGGATTATAAGTGCCAAATGAAAATGTTTTATTGTAACTTAAACATATCTACAAAAAGCATGAGGTGTGTTGCTGTTGAATGTAAAAGGAAAACGGCAAAACAAACCCAGAACCTGTAACGGCGTGGAGCCTAGGAGAGAGAGAGAGAGAGAGAGAGAGAGAGAGAGAGAGAGAGTGAGAGAGAGAGAGAGAGAGAGAGAGAGAGAGAGAGAGAGAGACCAGCATTCAACAGCAACACACAAATGTCTCACTCATCCACACACTACATTCACCACTGATGCCACTACTCTCCACATCTCATGCTTTTTGTAGATATGTTTAAGTTACAAAAAATAAATTTCATTTGGCACTTATAATCCTGTCTCCCCTCCTTGTCACATATGTTGAGCCAGTTTGTGACAAGTGGGATGTAACTGTAACTGTGCTGCATTGCAAAAAATAAGAAAAAGTGTCTAAAAGAATCAAACTCACCAGGAACGGTTCCAGCTTAGACAGGATCTTACAGATCTCCTCTTTTTTCTCATTCCGCCCAAAACACTTCTTTCTTTTGTTTTCGGGGCCACATCCCAACACCTATGATCATGGTTAAGTGACCAGTGTTCCCTACATGAAACTACACATGGCAGCAAAGTGAAAGCATGGATAACACAGATAGAGTTAAAGAGATGATTAAACTTGCAAGCAATTTTAGTATCAAACCATAAGATCTATATATCCATTTATTACTCTTCCCCTCACACCTTAATTACCCAGCTAACCTTTCTCTGAGTAACCTGGTTACATAAATACATGTAAACACACTGATAGTAGTTCAAAGCTATATTTTTCTTGTCTTTCAGATGAAAGTGGAAATCAGGATGGTTTACCTGAACATAAGCTCATTCTAATAACAAGATATCAAGATGTGACTGATGGAACTGATGAAACAGAAAGAATCCCCATTGACAGTATTTACACTGAGGTCCACATCACAGAGGGAAGGAGTAAAGAAGTAAATACCCAACATGAGGTGAGGCAGCTTGAAACAGCTTCCAAGATGAAGACCGTACATGACACTCCAATCAAGCGTCAGGACATCTTTAAACCCTTACCTGACCAACAGAAACGCATCATCAGAGTCGTTCTGATGAACGGCGTTGCTGGCGTTGGAAAAACCTTCTCAGTGCAGAAGTTCACTCTGGACTGGGCACAGCGCTCCAACAACCAAGATATCAGTCAGGTGATTCCACTTCCGTTCAGGGAGCTGAACTTGATCAGAGATGAAAAGTACAGTCTGCTCACGCTGATCTGTCATTTCTATCCAACATTACAGAAGCTCACAGCAGAGAAGCTCGCTGTCTGTAAAGTTTTGTTCATCTTTGACGGCCTGGATGAAAGCAGACTTTCACTGGATTTCGACAACAGTGAGGTCGTGTCTGATGTCACACAGAAGTCATCAGTCAGCGTGCTGTTGACAAACCTCATCAAGGGGAATATGCTTCCCCGGGCTCTCATCTGGATAACTTCCCGACCTGCAGCAGCTAATCAGATCCCTTTGATATTTGTTAGCAGAGTAACAGAAGTACGAGGCTTCACTGACGACCAGAAGGAGGAGTACTTCAGGAGGAGATTCAGTGATAAAGAGCAGTCCAGCACAATCATCTCACACATCAAGACATCCAGGAGCCTCCACATCATGTGTTACATCCCAGTCTTCTGCTGGATCACTGCTACAGTTCTGGAGGACATGTTGACTCCAGACCAGAGAGGAGAGCTGCCCAAGATCCTGACTGACATGTACTCACACTTCCTGGTGGTTCAGACAAAGAGGAAGAAGAACAAGTATGAAGCACATAAGAGAAAGAGAAAGAAGTATGATGAGGAGTTGATGAAGGCTGACAGGGAACTTCTTCTGAGTCTGGGGAGGCTGGCGTTTAAACAACTGGAGAAAGGAAACGTCATGTTCTACCAAGAAGACCTGGAGCAGTGTGGTCTTGATGTCACAGAGGCCTCGGTGTTATCAGGATTTTGTACACAGATCTTCAAAAAAGAGAAACTCCAGAAGAAATCAGTCTACAGCTTTGTTCATCTGAGTGTTCAGGAGTTTCTGGCTGCAGTCTACATGTACCAATGTTACACCAACAGGAAGACAAAGGTAGTGGAGGACTTCCTGGGAGAAGAGTACAGTGACTCATCTCTGGATGACTACCAGAAAGATGACGATGATGATGACGATGATGATGACAGAGATGATAACCATTACCCATCCCTGGATGACTTCCTCAAGAGAGTCATGGACAAATCTCTCAGAAGTGAAAATGGCCACCTGGACCTGTTTGTTCGCTTCCTTCATGGCCTCTCTCTGGAGTCCAACCAGAGTCTCTTAGGAGGCCTGCTGGGTCAGACAGACAACAGTCCAGAAACCATCCAGAGAGTCATTAACAACCTGAAGGAGATGAATACTGTGGATGATGATGAAGAGGTGGATGTTGAGGAGGAGGAGGAGGAGCGTATCTCTCCTGACAGAAGCATCAACATCTTCCACTGTCTGATGGAGATGAACGACCGCTCAGTACATCAGGAGATTCAAGAGTTCCTGAAGTCAGAGAACAGATCAGAGAAGAAACTCTCTGATATCCACTGCTCAGCTCTGGCCTACATGCTGCAGATGTCAGAGAAGGTTCTGGATGAGTTGGACCTGGAGAAGTACAACACATCAGAGGAGGGACGACTGAGACTGATCCCAGCTATGAGGAACTGCAGAAAGGCTCGGTAAGTCCAGATGTGATTAACATTATAAATCAGTGTAGATTAGTAGTTTAGTTCTTCAAATATAAATAATATAAAATGTGTATTATTGTGAAAATAGTGCTTGTTTATAGCTGAAAATATCATGTCAGTTATATTTATGGCGCTTTTCCACTACACAGTTCAAGCATGACTCGCTTCGACTTGGCTCGCCTCGCCTCGGTACGGTTCCAGAACAGACCTTTTCCATTACAAAAAAGTACCTACTCAACGTGGGCGGGGTGGTCATAGCACGGCTCCGCGAAACTGCTGTGACTTCGTTTTATACGCGACACAAAACACATAAACAATGGAGGACATTGAGGCAGTGGTGTACTTACTGCTGTATGAGGCTTTCTGTCACACACAAAGCAAGAAAATTGAGCCGAATGGCTGTAACGCTGCTGCCGGTATTTAAAAATGCCGGGTTTGATTCTTGTGTGGGACGGCTCATGACTCTTCGAGCGACAACTCTTCTGACCAATCAGCGGCCAGCAGTGTGTCGACGTCACATTTTAGTACCGGCTTGGCTCGCTTGGAACCTCACCAGAGCAGGCACTAAAAAAGTACCAGGTACCAGGTACTTTCCCTAGTGGAAATGCAAAAAGAACCAAGGCGAGTCGAGTTGTGCTGGAACTGTGTATTTCTAGTAATTAATGAATTTTACAGTCATTCAAATCTGGTGAAACACATGAAGGATTTTAGAGGTTGTTGTTGAGGTTTTATTACAGGAGCATTTTATCACAACATATATCAGTATTTTACAATTATCAGTGAATGCAGTGAAGTTATTATTACATGAGCAGGTTCTGCAAATCATATATAATCACACAGACACTGTTTTTAACACTATGATTAAGAGTTTAAAATAAGTTCTGTTTCATTTTACAAAGAAGATTTCTGAAGTCAGAGAGAAATGCTTTCATCATCATTTTTTTCTTAAAGGTTTCTGAAACATTTCATAGTGAGCACGGAGGATCAGCCAATCAGCAAACTGATTCAGTAATGTCAGTTATACAACAATATGTAAAGTTTGCTAACATTTACCAACATTAGCCTCCGTAAACTACTGGTCATACAAGACTAAAACCCTGAGTGTGTTGAACCGAGCAATGGAGCCTTTTCTTTGGTGTTACATGGTGTTGTTCTGAAGTCTTTCTGATATTCTGTTGGTCACAGAAAGAAACTCTCAGCTGTTTTCTCTCTTGTTGGTGTAGAGAAGAGAAGTAGCAGGAAATGCACAGAGGTCTGATCAATATATAAGAGCAGAATGGCAGAAATCAGCCTGTTTAAAGAGATCTGATACACATTAAAGCTCAATGTTATATTTTTAATGCTGATGCCCTGATAACATCTTTCTGATGACATCATGTTAAAATAATTCTACTTTATTGGTTTGTTAATTGTGTTTGTGCTGAATCAGCTTTTCAGATTCTCAGAAAATAAAATTATCAACTAAACATCATGCAGTCATCTGTCATACACATCTAAATATTTAATGATGTGCAGGTATAATATTGTCAGGTCATTAGTTTCATTAGTGTTTGTGAACAGTCAGTAAATTTAGCTGTTCATGGATGTGAACCTGACAGCAGCAGGTAGCACAGAGAGATGATCTTTCTCAACTGGAACTGTTCACTGAGTTGAACTGAGTCTAAATATCCTGCAGTCACATTAAAAATAGTGGACAGTAAAAGTGGTTTTCTAATCAAGATGTCCTCATGGTAACTTTGTGGAGACAGACATGGGATAAGATCAACTGTCGTTTTACATTAAAGGAATAAAAGGCCTCAGAAATAAAGATTGATCAAATGTTCATCATCATATGCATGAAGTAAATATAAAGTGTCCTCTTTCATGATAACATATGTTGTAATATATGTGTAATTACAGACTTTCTCGCTGTGGACTCTCAGAGACTGACTGTGAAGTTGTGGCCTCAGCTCTGAAGTCCAACTCCTCCCATCTGACACATCTGGACCTGAGTGACAACTACGAGCTGTTTGATTCAGAAGTGAAACTTCTGTCTGATGGACTGGAGAGTCCAAACTGCAAACTGAAGAGTCTGATGTGAGTTCACTGACTGTAGCTTTGGTAGATTTTTTCCTATAAATTAAATTTGTATACATTTTCAGGATTTGCTTAACACAAATATGTAGAATTTAAATGTTTTCAGGAATTTAAAATCCACAGTCTTGTTGTGAGTAAAAATGACTTCCAGAGTTGAAACTAATATGAGGCTTCAGCAGTCTGAGTTCCACATATCAAGTAAGTATGTTTGTGTTTGTTCAGTGTTTCCTTGCTGAGCTGCAGTGGAGGGATCCAAACTCAAAGAGGGAATTTTAGTTCTAAATATTCTACTTGAAACTGATCAAGTTTACTTGATGAAGGAGAAATATTTATTTATTATATTCTTTAATGTGTTTTTAATGAATAATGTCTGATCATTGATTTTGATCCTTCAGAACACACACAGACACACACACACACACACACACACACACACACACACACACACACACACACACACACACACACACACAAACATATAGCAGAGAAAGTTTGTTCACCTGTTTGTACAGAGCAGAAACATCTACAAACGCCAGAGAAGCAGCCGGTAAGACTGCTCACTTTTAAAGACTGTCTGCAGGGAATTATTGCTGCAAGCTCAACTGTTTGTCCTCACGCTAGTTAGCCACAGAGATGGTTGCCTGGTAACGCTTGATGATTTAACTCTTTAAACACCAGGGTTTACCTGATGGTTTATTTTTGAAACTGTTGATTGTGAGTATTATTCATGTGATACTTGGTTTAAGGTTGGTGTAAAAACATTGTGTAGTTTAAAAGATCCATCATTTAAAACACTATAATTTAAATAGTAAATTAAATGAAATTATTGTAAACATTAATGGTACATTAATGTTAAAATGCAGTTAATACAGGTAAAAGTAAAATGCAGTGCCCATTAAAAGGTATTAAAAGTAATTCATTATCTGATATAAAGCTTAAAAATGATGACAGTGAGTTACTTCATGTTTAATTTAAGGGACACTTTGGGGGTTTTCAATATTTGCAAATGTGTATATTTTCTTGTTTCCTTGTTATTTCTTGTTTATTTATTTTCGATATTTTCTTTTTCTCTGTTTTGTCTTTGCTTTTTTCACCTTTTGAAACAACAAATGAAATGGCTAATGAAGCTAATGAGATTAATGAAATACAACTAATGCCATTAATCTGTCTAAACTGCACCTACAAATAAAAAAAGAAAAAGGAAAAGCTATTTGTTTCATTAAGGCTGACATTATGATGATCCACAATAACACAATGACAAAGTCACTCTGCTCATTTTAGAGAAAAGCTCATTGATGAGGACATAGTAATGTTGAACTACACATTTAAATACTGAACACATCTGATTGGATAATAAATGGATTTTAATCTACATCTTTTATTCTTTATTCAGATTGAGTGACTGCAGTTTATCAGATATCAGATGTGCTTCTCTGGTCTCAGCTCTGAAGTCCAACCCCTCCCATCTGAGAGAACTGGATCTGAGTCACAACAACCTGAAGGATTCAGGAGTGAAGCTGCTGTGTGATTTTCTGAAGAGTCCAGACTGTAAACTGGAGACTCTGAGGTCAGTTCACTGACTGTCTGTTACTATTGTTGATCTTAATGTTTAACAACTGAACCTAATTTATGTACATACATAGCTTACATCATGAACTTCATTTGTTTCCATATTTTCATTTTTTACTGTACAAAGTTTAGTGTGTAGTTATAAAAGATGACTGATTGTTAAAGAAAGTGTAGAAAATGTCCTCTGTTAGTTGTTAAAGTCAATGAATGTTTCTAATTGTTGGTAAAGAGTCACATCTATACAGAAGATCCTCTCAACTAATATCTGATTGAAACTGATCCAGTTTACTTGATGAAGGAAAAATATTTCTTTATTTTATTCTTTAATGTGTTTTAATGAATAATGTCTGATCATTGATATTGATCCTTCAGAACACACACACACACACGCACACACACACACACACACACACACACACACACACACACACACACACACAGCGAGAGATCAATGCAGGTGTTTAAAGTATTTTATGACTCAGTGTTGACATGAATATGTGTCTGAATGTTGTGGTGACATTTGGATGATGTCTGAAGAAGGCTGACATTATGATGATCCACAATAACACAATGACAAAGTCAGTCTGCTCATTTTAGAGAAAAGCTCATTGATGAGGACATAGTAATGTTGAACTACACATTTAAAACCTGAACACATCTGATTAGATTATAAATGGATTTTAATCTACATCATTTATTCTTTATTCAGATTGGAGAACTGCAGTTTGTCAAAGGCCAGCTGTGCTTCTCTGGTCAAAGCTCTGAAGTCCAACTCCTCCCATCTGAGAGAGCTGGATCTGCGTGACAACAACCTGAAGAACTCAGGAGTGAAGCTGCTGTGTTGTTTTCAGAAGAGTCCAGACTGTAAACTGGAGACTCTGAGGTCAGTTTACTGACTGTCTGTTACTATTGTTGATCTTAATGTTTAACAACTGAACCTAATTTATGTTCATACATAACTTACATCCATGAACTTCATGTTTTAGATTTATTTTTTTACTTTACAAAGTTTAGTGTGTAGTTATAAAAGATGACTGACTGTTAAAGAAAGTGTAGAAAAGTTTACTTGATGAAGGAGAAATATTTCTTTATTATATTCTTTAATGTGTTTTAATGAATAATGTCTGATCATTGATATTGATCCTTCACAACACACAAACACACACACACTCACAGAAAGAGAAACACACACACAGACACTCAAATACACACACGGACAGACAAACTGACACACACACACACACACAGATTTTTAATCAGGTTAATCTCTCCTCACTGACTCACTCACTGTCACAGATTGCTGTTATAACGGACCTACTATGCTCTCTCACACAAACACTACTGTACTAACATAACTGAAATCTCTGAAAGAGAGGTAATGAAAATGATTTGATCTCTTAACAAATCTAATGCCAAGGATGACTATGGATTTGACACTAATTGTTTAAAACTTCACATGGAGTCTCTGGTTTGCCCCATGATGCAGCTGGTAAATCTGTCTATCAGGCATTCTGTTGTCCCGACTAACTGGAAGGTGAGAACGGTGAATCCAATCTTCAAATCTGGAAGTAAATCTGAACTCGACTATATACCAATCAGTATTCTTCCTGTCATCTCCAAAATAATAGAAAAATGGGTGGCTAAACAGCATTACATCTGATGCAGTTTGGCTTCCGGGTTCACCATTCCACAGAGTCAGGCATGAGTATGTTTGTTGAAAAAACCAAGTGTCTCCTGGATAGGAACAGCTGTGTGGGAGCCGTTTTCTTGGATCTTAAAAGGGCCTTTGACCACAGAGTACTGTTAACTAAGCTGTCGAAATTTAATTTCTATACATAGGGCCTCTATTGGTTCAGATCTTATCTTGCAGATAGAGAGCAGTGTGTGGTGGTCGGCGGTGTCAAATCCCCCTTACCTGGACTGTCCAGTAGGGGTCCCTCAGGGATCCATACTCGGACCTATTTTGTTTGCTTTTTACATTAACGATTTCTTTGATGTCTGTAAGGGTGTCAATGCACAGTTGTACGCGGATGATGCAGTTATTTTCACCCCTGCGAAAAACACGACTGAGGCTTCTCAAATACTCACAACAGCAATGGCTCATGTTCAGAACTGGCTCACTGATTCATGCCTTTCTTTAAATGTTAAAAAAGTGTCTGTATGATTTTTGCTAAAAGGCCACCAAATACTGATCATTCTGGTGTCTTTCTGGGAGGGTAGGAGCTCGCTTTGGTGAGCGAGTTCAGATACTTGGGAGTCATCCTGGACTCGACACTCTCATTCAGGAAACACATCAAAAAAGTGTCTAACTCTGTCAAATACAACCTGGCAAATTTCAGACATATCAGGAATTCATTAACCAGCAGTGCAGCTTTGATGTTTTTACACTGTATGATCTTCTCACACATAGACTACTGCTTAACGAGCAGGTCACTGGCATGTACGACAGCACTCAAACCGATAGAATCTCTCTATAAAAAAGCCCTAAAGACTCTGGATAAAAAAACCCTTCTCCTTCCATATCTGCAAGACCCTTAAAAACATAATTTACGTTTCCATAATTTTAAAACTTTTAGATTTGCTTGTTTTGTGTATAAAAGTCTCAATGGTCTTGACCGCCACTGAATGAATTCATAAGGAGAAGGACTCTGGGAGGTATGAGCACCAGGGCTTGTGATAGAGGAGACTGAGATTCCCCACAGGCGCATTACGTATGGGGAGGAACGTGTTGTCTGTTGTAGGGGGGGAGGGGGTAGTCTTCCCTCCACAATAAGGGAATGCCACACATACTCATCTTTTAAAGGAAATCTAAAACAATGGCTCAAATCAAACCAAAAGTGCGACCACTAACTGGACTTGAGACTACTTGAACATTACTTTTTATTGCATTGTTATATCCTGTCTGGGTCTGGAATCCTTTGGATTGTGTAATGTATTGTGTTGTCTCTTCTATTTGTATTTGTTCTATCTATTTAATTTATTTGGGACTACAGATGCAAATTAGCAGCTTTGCAATAATCCAGCATGTTTACAGAGATGTTTAATATCGATGTTCATTAATGTGCAGTGTCCCTATCAAAAATAAAGCATTATTAGGGCCCAAGCACTAAACAGTGCGAAGGCCCTATTGTATCTGTAGAGATTATTATACAAAACAAACGCCTTTTTGACAGCCTAAACGTGCCCCAAAACTCACGAAAATTTGCACGCACATCAGACCCTGCAGGTATTTTATGGTTCGCCAAAATGGCTCAATAACGCCCCCTAACGAATATAAAAATGTGAAAGATTGACTTACATGAACGATATTTGGTATATATATACACACCAAATTTCGTTCATGTACGTCAATCTTTCACATTTTTATATTTGTATAATATATATATATATCATGTCCAGACACACAAAAAAGTCTGGGGAACCCATGACGTCACTCCAGCAGGAAGTCGGCCATTTTGATAAATATGTGGGATTTTGGCATTTTCCACGCCTCATACTTTAACGAACTTGTCCTAGGGATTTAATCCGACCGACTTCAAATTCACTCAGAACCATCTTGAGACATTGTAGATGAAAAGTTGTTAAAAAACTTTCTGATTAGGGATTCGGTTTGGGCGTGTCGGCATCGACAATTTTCTTCTCCTTTCGATCCTTCGCCATTAAGCAGGAAGTCCTTATAACTCCTACAGACATCGTCCGATCTGCACCAAATTAATCATGCACGTAGAGGGTCCCGCCCTGAACACGTCTATGCATCAATACTGTGTCAGCTCCATAGCGCCACCTACTGGATACAATAGCGCCCTCTTGAAAATAAAATAAAAATTGAGACCCTCGACTCAGATTGACATAGACAAACGAAATTTGGTACACATATGTATCCTGTACCGACGCACAAAAAAGTCTCTTGGACCCATACTCTAACTCTAGGGGTGTCACGATCTCAATTGAAAATCGAATATCGATTGAAATGACCTCACGATCTCGACCTTCGAAATCAAAGGAGGAATAGAGGATGTAGCCACGCCCCCAAAGTCACGTCCCGCAGGCGAGTCAAGAGGGGAAAAAAAAAACATGTGTTGAAATGCAGCGAGTCAACATTACCTCCTCTAACCTGAACCTGCAGCCGGCAAAAACACACCATGGCAACTGCTGATAGAGGAGATACATCAACAAAACTCGAACTGGTTGTCGGTCCGGTGGGGGATTTGTCTAATAAGCAGCAGCACAGAGCTATCAGGACGCTGCACTCTCACATGCGCTGCATTGATAGTCACACACACATGCGCAGACACTCTCTAGCGCGCTCTTGCTCGCTCGCTACAGGGTCTGGGAGATTGTATATAAGTTGCGGGCGTCAGGGAGCCGCTATCAATATGCGGGAGAGTTGGGATGTCTGCACTAAAGCAATAACTAGCACTGTAGGAGTATTTGTAGCACCAGAGATGCTGTTAGGATACAGTCAGGACCCTGTTAGGACAGTTAAGACACTTAATTGTTCAGTGATGGCTATGGACATTAGGCTGTTTTAATTTAGTTTTTGTTTTATTGTGAACTTGAATATCATCTAATATGAAGAGTGCACACTGCAGTTACAAAAGGGTCACTAGATGATTCTTTTGTTTACAGTAAATTTCCAATTGACTGCTGAAACAAGTTATTGTTACATTATATTGCTAATAACTTATTAATTTTGACAGTAGGGCCTTAGTGTGGTACATTGCAAACAACTGATGGAGATTATATCACTCATGATTAGTCTAAAAATGGCATCAGTGCCAAAAGTACCCCCCCAAAAAAGGATTGAGAATCGAATCGGGACCTTAAAATCGAAATAAAATCGAATTGAGGATTTGGAGAATCTTGACACTCCTACTTAACTTCAACAGGAAGTCGGCCATTTTGAATCATATTTGCGGTTTTGGCCATTTCCACGCCTCGTACTTTAACGAACTTGTCCTAGGGATTTAATTTAAAACATCTTGAGACATTGGAGATGAAAAGTTCTTAAAAACATTCTGATTAGGGATTTGGATTGGGTGTGATGGGTGTCGTAAAATGGCTCAATAGCGCCTCCTAGAAAATAAAAAAAAATTGAGCCCCTCGACTCAGATTGACATAGACAAACGAAATTTGGTACACATGTATAACATGTAAAGACGCACAAAAAATTCTCTTGGACCCATACCCTCCCTACAACAGGAAGTCGGCCATTTTGAATCACATTTGCAATTATAATGCTGTTTGTTGCCACTTGACTTTGAAGATGCGTCGCTGCAAGTGTCGCTGCTTCGTGGCCGGGCGAGGGAGCTCGGGCCCGGTCATCGCTGCTTGCACCTTTTTTTTAAATTATTATTATTATTATTAGGCAAACACTACTATACTCTAACATGTGTATGTGTAAAAAGCCCAGGCCTGCTAAGTAAGAGCAAAGGCCTGAGGCAATTTCAAGTAAATAAAAACACAATTAAGGTAAAATTACTAAAAAAGGGCCGACAACGCCACCTAGGATAAATGAGCCTAGGACTCAAAAGTGTTCTTAAAATCAGTAGGAGCAGAGCTTTAAAAGACAGACAGATACTGCGTGTAAAATAAAATGGGATTATTATCATGAAAAGTTGTCAAAAGCTGGTTTAACCCAAGGCTTTCACAAGACGCTAAATAATTAAAAGTCAATGGAAAGGTACTTAAAATCCAATGGCACAGTTCAAACAGGTCTTTATATGCGGCTGCCGGCTCCGTGTAGTCCTCGCGCTGCCCCACCGTCTTACGGCTGCTGTCTTTGACCGAGATCTGAGGGAGGAAAAGAGGAAGACTTGGCGAGTAGGGTTTTTGGAGACAGGTACAGACCCAGCATTTCCCGGTTCGTAGCAAAACTAACGACCCAGGCCAGAGTAAAACGGCGTTTGCAGAAACTATTGTAGCTCGGTCCTTCCTTGGCTGGCTGCTCCTCGTCTGGGTAAACCCCTTCGTCGCGGGGGAGGGGGCTGTGATTGACAGCTGCCAGACACTCCATCAGACACCATCCTGGCTCTGATTGGTTCTTTTTGTCCAGTCGCGGTGGATTCTGGCATTTGCCAATTTGCAGTAGGAGCAGTAGATGGGGCTAAATGAGCCTGTTTTTTTTTTTTTTTTTTTTTTTTTACAGATTTCTAGTTTCATGTAATGCTGTCTTTACATAGTGACAGTCTTAGCAAATATGACAAAAAATTTGCAGACTTACCAACTGCAGCTTTAAGGCAAGAAGTAAAAAAAGGAATGCAACTCCAGCATGCACAAATAAAATCCAGCAAACAATAAAAAACATGGCAATTAATAAACCCAAGTTAAAAGTAGATGAAATCATGTATAATAATAAAAACATTAAAACATGCATAGACACTGCAAAGAATAATAAAACACTTATGCCTTATTACATATGTGACAGAGTATAGTAGTATATGTGACGTGAGAGATTATAGTAGTAGACTGGACACTCTGAGGTCAGTAGAGAGTTGGAGTCAGTCTGTGCTGGTTTCAGCAGTTTAGTATTAAACACAGTCAGTATCAAAGCAAAGATCCAGTATTTCCTGGTGAACCTCCAACCTTCTCAGTGCTGCTTTCCTCAGTGAAGCTGTGAGAGTAGAATGGTGACAGGCTTCAGGATTGGACAGAAAGACAGAGAGAGAGAGACCAGTCAACCAATCAGATGAGCCAGAAGCTTGTTGCGATCATGTGTTTGAGTCGATGTGAAGACGACTGTTGTTGTTGTGTTGATGTTTGCAGGAAATAAAGCTGGATTACAGCTGACAGCCTTACAAGATGTATAGAGACAGTGGTCCTCATCATCAAACTGTCACACCATCTAATCTGATCTAAAAGTATTTGTTCTCTCATTTCAACACTAAACTATTGATCAGTTCATCTTTGTCAGAGCTCTAAGATCAGTCTGACTGCAGCCTGTAAATCACTGGCTCTGATTTCACACAAGCATCGTTACGTTTAGTAACCATGTGGTCTTTATACAGACCAGAACCTCTGCTGAAGTCCAGGAATCACAGCAGCTGTTTAGCTGAGAGCTCTGACTGATTGTCATGTGATGATTTAACAGCAGGAAACATCTTCAAATCCCACAGAGACTCTGTAGCTTTAAACTTTGATAAGAGTTGACATGTATCAGCAGTAAATCCATCAGTAAACTGATGAGTGAATGTCTCTGTTTCTGCAGTAATGATGTGTTCATGACTCTCAGCACTTTATTTCCTCTGTGTACTTGAGTGAAATCTGCAGAGGAAACACACTTGATAGTAAAAGTGTGTGCAGGTGTGTGAGCTTGGAGCTCAGTGTGTTCACTCCAACACGTTCACATGAGAACTGAAAGGAAGCAAGCTACGCTGCACAGCTGTTCCACTTCTGGTCTGAACAGGACTGAAGTCCCTGCTGCTCTTTATACTGGATGTGCTGCATCACTGACTGACAGCTGATGAAGTGAGTCTCACTAAACACTCATTTATCTCCTCTGTTCTTTCTTCTTCTCTCATCAGATGGAGGTATGATCATTGATCTCTGTCAGAGTGAGAGTGAACATCCAGGAGTGTTGAGAGAGGATCAGCTGGATCCTGATGATCCATCTGGAGCCTGGATCTGGATTTTATCGTCTTCACTTAAGTCTCTTAACTGACTACAAACTGAACAGTTATCTCTGGATTTAGCTGAAGTCAGCACTTTACAGATTTGTTCTACATGAGCTGTTTGATGCAGAAAAGATAAAAACAGGTGTTATAAGTCAGACTGTGAGCCTGGGCTCATATTTATCAAGCGTCTCAGAATCACACTGAGAGTTAACGAGGACTAAAACTAACTTTAACATTAATTAGTAAATATTATTATTAATTGAGGCTCCATTCCACTTATGTTTAAGACAGCCAGGTTCCTGCTATTGCTCAAGTGTAAGAGGAGGTCTGAATACTTAGACACTTTAGTGATTTTAAGACAAATAATGATATATGGTCATTATAGCATTGCTAAAACAACTAATCTAATGGTGGTGTAGTGTTAAATTTTGGGTGATAAATATTAACAATGAACAATGTTGTGTCTGCTTAAAGGGTACTTGATTATTGATTGTTATTTGCTAAAGATAATCAAAACTGAGGGCATTATGATGAAAGAGGTGTATGTGATTCTGCACTTACTGAATGAATAATCACTTCAATGATTTGATAAACATACCCTGAATTATATGTGTTTAAATGTATTACACTTTTATTATAATCTTTTGAAAAAGAAAAGAATGCAGTAACAAAAGTTATGAAACAGTATTATAATTGAGATAGTGTCTCCTGTATAAAAGAAACTGAACTGAAAATAACCCCTGTATGACACACTGAAGATTTATGGCCACACAATCAAGGCACCTGTGACTGGAGTTTTGAATGAAAAGACCGTTATGAGTTTAATGCCAAGAAACGTTGTTGATAGAATCTGATTGGTTGAAATTTACTATGGCAAAGGGGATTTCCCATGGCCAGAAAATTATCAGTATAAAAGAAACATTTAATCTGAAATGTCTCTTCATATCATTTCTGCATAGACGCTGTCTGTGATGTTTTGGTTCCGAGGATGTTTGTTCGTCGACGAATAAAACTCTAACTGCATTCAGCCGGACGACTCTTGGTGATTATTCTGTTTGGACCTTTTGACACTTTAAATTTTAAATATAACGAATTATTGGACTGTTATATAGTAGTATACTTTGAGGTGTGTCAGATGAAAAAGATGATGTGGAAATGTCAGATTTTTATCTGAATTTGACAGATTTTCATGCTATTTACAGATAACACACAGTCCTCTCTGACAAGTCTTAGGACACCTTCAGATGTGTTGTTTTTAGCAATGCTATAATGAGCCACTTTATCTGCTCTCACTTTAATAAATACAGTCAATCCAGCTCTGTTATTACCTCTTAAGGTAATAAATCTTCATTCTGTGTCCGTACCTTTTTATACTGAACAGGGAGACAGACTCAAAGTGTAAAATTCCTGCTTTGAACAGGCTGTGTAAAATTAATGGTACAGATTTCCTGAAATATTGATCCCTGCTCCCTTTCACACACGACCCCATGCTGGAAGTATTGCTGAACATTTCAGGGATAGACTGCATGTGTGAAAGTGTCTTTGGATGCAAGGAAAAACATGCAAGTGAAGAAACGTGGATGCAATAAAGAGATTTGAGATGTTTCCTGTGTGTTCAGTGTATATATGTGTGTATTAGTGGTGGAATGAAGAGGAGACAATATATCATCAATGTGTAAACAGGATCAGTGTTTCTGACACAATCAATGATCATACTGATGCTCTAGCTTGGTTTGTCACTCTTTAGGTGAAATTTTGAACAAAGAAAACAAGATTTGAAATTCAAAGTTGTTGATCATTTGTGACCCCTACTGGCGGTTACGAGGACTCAACAGGTATAAAATAGGGTTTTCAAAAACTGTGCACCATGAGAGGCCTTTGAGCATACAGTCATTAATATGCACTGATGGGTCCAGTAGCATGGAGATTAGCTGCAGACAGATACACACACGACCAATGTGAAGTTATGTAAACCCTAATATTAAAGACCGTGTAAATTCAGACATTTTCTTCCAAACACATTAAATAGGTCATAAATGTATTTCTAAAAAAGGTGTAAAGAGCTTTTCAACCATTTAGATTTGAATTGTGGAATTAGGCTTCACAAACTGTGTTTCAAGATTTCTGTCTGGATTTAATGGGCGGGTCGTAAAATCACCAATAGCATGGTTACACACCGGAGCATAAACCCGCCCTGCTGCTGTAGCTATAAATACATTCAGCGCACACTACTACTACAGTCTACAGTTAGCCAGTAAGCTGAGCTAGCCGCCGAGCTAGCCACCAAGCTAGCCGCCGAGTTAGCAGCAGAGATCTAGCGTCCATGTTTCTGGTAGAGGTGGTGACTTTGATTGACAGGTGACACTTGATAAGGGGCGGGGCTTCAGCGGACTCGGCGGCCACTCCCACAGCGTTTGGGAGCAGAGAAATAGGCAGACTTTTACACAACTTTGAAGCCTAATTTCATATATTTGGCGATTTTGTTAATCATTCAACGTTGGCAGGGTGGTTAACAACACACTGTTCTGTGGTATGTCAAACTCAGAACACATATTTATTTTTACTTTACACAGACTTTAAGTGTTCTGTTAAACTGATGCTGGACATGGACATGACATGGTTAATCACTGTCAGTTCAGGTGTTGACGTGATAATGCAGATATGAAAATTCACACTCAGGCCAAAAAAAACGTATTGGCAGAAGGTCAAAAGTGTGAATACCGAGTTACCGGAAGTGCTACAGGGCAGATCACCGTCTTGAGTAGAACCAGTACGGATCTGCAGGTGCTAAGAAGCCATTTAACAGGAAGCCCAAGCGCAACGGCAAGCTCCTGTGCAGGAAGCGATAGACAAAAAGATAGAATGATACGAATTCATATATAAAAATACAGAAAACCGCCAAAATGTATGACATGCCCATAGCTGATTGGCTGACCCCCAAAAAGAACCATAGTAACAAGAACTAACCAATACATTTGCAGAATCAAAACAACACCCAAACTGCAGTTGAATATAAGGGATTGTAAATATACATTCAGGGCTTTTTCTATGGAACTGTAGAGCGAAGTAGATCAAGTCCGCAGCTGTGTTCTTTGCTTTGTCAATAAACCCCTTGATCTTTAAACATCGAGAGTTTCGCTTTCCTCAAATTTCAACACGACACCAAACACATGGTCCCCTTCAGGCCTCCCCACTTTAATCAAATGTAAGTTTATTAGTGAAGGTTGTAAACCAGCCTCACATCATCACAGACAAATCATCGTCATTAAAAGTTATTTACAAGTTAACCAATTTAATCTAAATTTGTTTTTTTTGCAGATTATCCCAAGTAGCAAAAAATAGGGCAAACATATGAACGCTTTCTTTAATAGATTATTATTTTATTTTATCTGGAATTATTCAAAAATAGTAGTAAATTCTTTTTTTGAGTCAAAATTACAACAGAAATACAGCTCAGGTTTTAATTTTTACAATATATTCTTAGTATCTCATTTTGTTAAAGTCAGTGTCTGGACTTAGATAACATCGCACAAGTACTTTTATTTTTGTTATTCAAATCATTTCATTGATATTTTTGGCAGAAATGGGCTTCCGTACCTGTCAATGCCAACTTTGACAACAAAATACTAAACATAAGCCGATCTGAAAACTAGATTTTATTTAATATTTAGATTTTAACATGGCTCCTTCACAAAACAGGCCGCTGACGTTACATAAAAATAAAAAGAGAACAGCTTCAAATCTTTGTTTTTATTGCAGGAGAAGATCTAATCAGTCCTTAAAACTGATCTTCACAGGTGAGAATCAGATGAATCCTCGTCGTGCGTCTGTAGGTCGACTCCCCATCGGTCGGCGGAAGTCGCTCAGTGGTCGTCCAACCTGGTCTCGAAGTGGGCCGATGGGGTCGTAGCGAGGGCGAGGCAGCAGGCCGCGGGGGAGGTTTGGTCTCTGGTCATACTCCCCGCCGATGATGCCGGGCAGCGGCGGGTGGAGGGGGACGGGAACCGGGCCGAAGATGTCGCGAGGGTTTCGGAGGAAGGGAGGCAGCGAGCGGTGACGAGCCACGTGTCGGATATCACAGCGGGTCTTATAAAACCTTTTGTAAAGCTGGAGAGAAACATAAAGATATACAAGTTGAAAACTAAAAGATTCAGATTAATGGATCATTTCATTTAAAGTTCAATTACAGATTCAGGGCCTGATTTACTAAGATCCCAAATAAAGGAACTAGACTGCATGCACAGTGCAATAGATTGAGTGGTTAGTTTGTGTGCATTTTGCAGGTGATCTACTAAGAATAACTGTAAATGAAAACAGGTGCAACAGGTGCAGACAGCAGTATTTAAATGAGGGGTTTTGTGTCTGAATGGAGAGTTTGGACGAGCAGAAAGCTGCAAGAACAAAATGAAATGTGATCAGGTTCTAGTGGAAGAGGTTAACTAATATATTGAGTTATAACAACAACAAATATTACCAGAAAAACCCACATATGGGAGAGTATTAGTGACAAAGTCAATGCTGTTAGTAAAACCAGGAATATTAACACAGGTGGAAAAAACTGCGTCCTGTGTGTATTCTGTCATTGTGCCTCCGTCTCCTCGTCTCCATAGTAACAGCCGGTTAATACCTGTCCTTCAAAAGTATTATTTATAGACGCAGTTAGCCTCAGCAACATTACCTTCAGGTTTGGTAAATCACAATGCGTGTGCTAAATAACATATTTACATTTTCTCCTCCCTGTATTTTACACACTGGGGTTAAAACGCCTCATATTACATTCATTAAGGTAAACTACTAATATTACAGTCATTAAGGTAAACTACTAATATTACATTCATTACGGTAAACTGCTAATATTACATTCATTACGGTAAACGTACTAAATAAACAGCGCGTACTATCTTGCACATTTAAAAGACTCAAACCTCAGTGCGCTGTGTTAGTAGATCAGCTTGCACATTTTTTACGGGTGATATCAAGTTTGCACGTTTTTACACACGCAGACCTTTAGTAAATCAGGCCCTTAGTGTTTTATGAAGTTTCCTCACCTCTTTCCAGTCCGTGTCTCTTGATCTGCTGGAATCTGAACCTGTTTGTGAAGCAGAATTCATCCAGAAGGACGATTAGAAGAGATCGACTGTTTCATTCTGTATTAACTTTCAGCACGAACATCATGAGATCAGTCGTTTGCGTACTCACTGGTCTGACTGCTGAAGTCTCGGCGGCACAGGTGTCTCCACAGCGAGGAGTCTACCGTGGAGGCGTGGAAGTGTCTGCAGACTGTTGACAGTCTGACCACAGAGCGGACGTCCAGCAGTCGCAGCACTCTGAGGAGGAGCTCAGGAGGAAGAGCGGCCAGACCGAAGGCCACCGGCAGAGCCATGGCTGACACACACACACACACACACACACACACACACACACACACACACACACACACACACACACACACACACACACACACACACACACACACACACACACATTAATCAACGTTTCAGGTTGTTTTTCTGCAGCTACTGTAGATCAATAAAATGTCAGGCTTCAGGTTATTTTACTTTATATCGTTAAAGAGACAGAAATTAACATTTTGAGATCAGCTTCAAGACATTTAAGGTCCGTCCACACTAAGAACTATAACTATATGGATTTAAAATGGTTGTAACTGCAGTGGATGGAGGAGTTCACACCACAACTATAACCACATCGACAGTGTTGAACGATATCGTTGAATCACTTTCAGAGAAACACTGACAACCAATCAAAAAAAATTAACCCCACTTGGTTTGAGTGATTGTAACTCACAAGCTGTTTCTAGAGCTTTCAACCACATCTCAGCCTTCATCGACAGATCGATTTCTAACATTTAATTTTAATTTTCAAAACAACTAAAACTGGTTTGACAAAAGCATTTTTTGAAAAAGCAAAAAGCTCCAGAACAGCTATTAAAAGGACAAGAAGCTTATTTCTTTAACTATCAGACCTTATATTTATAAAGTCCAATTTTTGTTATTTGTACCCGGACCTCGAGATGTAATTTTAAAACTACAAGACCTGTTTAAATAACAGTCCAACCAATTTTTAGTTTGATAAAATAAAAGTAACTTAAGAGCCAATCAACCACATCTCACAGTCTTCATCAACTAGTAAATTAAATATTCACTTTGAATGTTAATATTTACATGTATAACTTAGGTCAGGTGGTTCTTTATCGGGTGCAGATCTGTCACCCAACAGCTGAGGATTTTATATCAATGATGAAGACCATGAGATGTGGTCGAAACCTCCAGAAAAGGCTTGTAAGTGGACCTTATGTTACAATTATTCTGCCAAACCAAAAACAGACTGGATTGATTTATAAATATCGGTCTAGTAGATAAGAAACTAATCTCACTACAAGGTCCAAGAAGAAAAACCTAGTAAGTGGGCCTTGAGTGAGGATTATTTAGTCAAACTAATATTCCAAAGGTGGAAAATGAACTTTAACGTCTGATTTAAAAACACACAGAGTTGAAAGTAATCCCGTTAAACTCTCTCTTACCTTCTCTGGCTGCAGCGATCAGCGGGTACGCCAGCTGGTCTTTGAAGATCCGAGACAGTTTGCCCAAATCTCTGAAAGCTGCAGCAGCACTTTCTCCTGAAAGGAACCAAAGAGACACGACAGGAGTCATTTACGGGAGCTCCGACGCCCGTCTGGTGTCACACATCGACCAATCGGGGCTCTCACCTGGCCAGTCGTCCGTCACGTAGCTGCATGGATTCAGACACAGTTTTCGGACAGTGTCGACGGTTTCGTTCACCTTCAGAGTAGCTGGAGGCAGAGATGTTCAGATGAGTTATGATTCTCTACTACAGATCACATCCTGTTTTCCCCCCTGTGGTTGAAGTGGCGTCCTGAACCAGGGGTTTGAACTCACCGTTAATGACGAGCACGGGGCCCATGCACACAGCCACCACCATGGCCAAGCTGTTCTCACACAGAGGATGAGAGTACTGCAGTCTGTAGACTCCACCTGCTGATCTCCAGCCGACGGGCATCCCACCAGACCTCAGCTCACCTCCCTGAACACACACACAGGTCAGTGATACATAAGTGTTTGTAAGATGAACAATTAATAAATCAGTTAAACTAGTTTCAAAAGCAGCATCAGGTTTGTTAAAATGTACATTTAGTATTTTTGTTGGTTTTATATCATTTGAAATGACATTTGCACCATTTTTTTTTTACCAAAAGTAAGACTGAATGCTCCTGAAAATGTCAAATGGTGTAACCACAAAAGAATGATACATATTACATGTTTTATCACCTACAGTGTATTTAAGTGGACTTATAAAAAATAATTGCTTAATTTTAAAACATCAAATGACAAGAACATTTCTTCATTTAAATTTTAAAGCATTTTGTTAATATTGAGCAGAACAAATCCTAAAAACAACAATTTTTTTCTAAATAATTTGTGACACATGATTGAAAATGTGTTAATAATCATAGTGTTGTGTTGCTAAAAGTGGATTATATTTATTCCACATTTTAGTTCACATTTATTTTTCTGTATATAATCAGATTTCTTATGAAAGAATACTAGTTACACCATTAGGACACTGGGTTACATCATGCCATTGACACTTCATCCTCTACCTCTACTAATGCAGGTGTTTATGATTTATCTGATCATATTTCAGCCTCCCTGCAGTGTTACCTGAGGAGTGAAGCCAGTTTCGAGCATCAGGAGGTTTCCGGCCACCATGATGGCGTCACTGGGACTGCTGGTCTGTGCGTTGTGGTAGAGCAGCTCCAGAGAGAGGGGGGCCTCACCGTCCTCCGCCTCACTGCACAGCATCGGCTCCCAGCTGGGGACCGAAGGCTCAGCGTCCAACACTTCACTGTCCTCCTCAGACTCCGGCTGAGCTGCACGGCTGCTGCTTCTGATGCTGCTGCGCTGCTGAAACCATCAGAGGGAACTTTATTTTATTTCCTGTCATGAAACGATGTCGTGTTTTAGTGTTTTAGCTCATTTATAACGACTCAGCACAACCATGATGAGCTTCACTGACATTGTTTTACACTCAAGGAGACACTTTTACTTTCAGCTTGTTGCGGTTCACAAACATTTAAAGGACAAGTTCACAGCTTCTCCAGTGAAAAGTTAAAGTTAGGTATCTATGAGTCAATGATGTGATGCAACCTAGTGTCCTAATGGTGTAACTAGGCGGGGAGTTCTGGTCCTCTGAAATGAGGCCAACGCGGAAGTAACTTAAAACTGCATTCTATCAAAAGGCCACCAGGGGGCGACCGTTTTGGTGTCAAAAGGACTTCCGTCTCTATACAAGTCAATGGAGAATTCACCAACTTCTCACTTGATTTATAACCTCAGTAAACGCCAACTTGAAAATTTCAGGTGCATGCTGGGAAAAATAAAAACATGGATTCTACTTATATGGGCATCAGGAGGAGCATGAGGCGCCCTCCTGAACCTGTGAACCAATCAACCTGTCAATCACCACGTAGCCACACCCTAATGCATACCCTGCTTTATCGTCACATATAAAATCAGGGAGGCCAAAATGTCCCAAATGAACATCATACTGCATTGAAGAAGGCTTTAAACTAGCGATTGAGACCATAAACACATTTTGAAAACGTTTACTGAGGTTAGAAATCAAGTGAGAAGTTGGTGAATTCTCCATTGACTTGTATAGAGACGGAAGTCCTTTTGACACCAAAACGGTCGCCCCCTGGTGGCCTTTTGATAGAATGCAGTTTTAAGTTACTTCCACCTTGGCCTCATTTCTCCCCGCCTGGTATGAACAGGAGGAATCATTTCAGAGAGATAAACACACTTCAATGTACGTTTGGGCTCCTGACTTTAAAAACTGTGAACTTGTTCTTGAAGCACTTTATAAGAGAGTCTGTGACACCAGATTGAATCCAGGACTCACCTGGTCTGAGGACATGGCAGCTGTCTGTCGGCTCCGATTCTCCGTGCTGCTGGATGAGGAGGCTGAGGAGGTGGAGGCGGCGGCGACGGCTGCAGACTCGGGCAGGATCACACAGACCAGATCTCCAGAGACGATGTCGCAGGACGACAGAGTCTGTCCCGTGTCTGACAGACGCTCCGAGCCGTTCAGAGACAAACTGAAGTCTGTGTCTGCACTGAAAGAGAAACAGAAAAACACATCAGCAACGTCTAAACCTGTCCAAACCTGCGAGCTCCAGCTAAAAATAACACCTGGCTGCATTATAGCTGCTGATTCATCAATAAAAGTGGTTTTATTAGAGAAAGTGAAAGAAGGAGTTTCTGACTACTAGAAGGGTTTCATTGTGAGCGGGTATCTGTTTGGTCTCGTAGGCAACATGATGCACATTATTCCACATTTAAATGTTTTATAAATGTTTATTTGCTCGATTATCAATCATAATAAAAGGCTGGATTATTATAAATGCTTCCTGTGACCAAGAGGTAACACAATAACTATGAAACAATAAAAAGCTTCTCCCACTTCCCCGCTCCTACCATTCACCTATTTTTGTCCTTTTTAGGGGTGCGGGGGGGGGGCTTTGGGGATGCATAGCAGGTTAACAGTATCTGCCACATAGAAGTGATATACATCATCTAAAAGCTGGGAACCTGAGGATTAATTTAAGATGCAGCTCAGCTCAGTTATTCTAGTCATTAATCTGTCATGAACGTCAGACTTTGGTTTGCTGCTTATTACGATGTTAAAGGTTTAGAGTGTATAAGGGCTGAATACTGCATACTACATCACTATAATACTGCAGTACTTTTACTGTAATACTGCATACTACATCACTATAATACTGCAGTACTTTTACTGTAATACTGCATACTACATCACTATAATACTGCAGTACTTTTACTGTAATACTGCATACTACATCGCTCATAATACTGCAGTACTTTTACTGTAATACTGCATACTACATCGCTCATAATACTGCAGTACTTTTACTGCAATACTGCATACTACATCACTCATAATACTGTAGTACTTTTACTGTAATACTGCATACTACATCGCTCATAATACTGCACTACTTTTACTGTAATACTGCATACTACATCACTCATAATACTGCAGTTCTTTTACTGTAATACTGCATACTACATCGCTCATAATACTGCACTACTTTTACTGTAATACTGCATACTACATCACTCATAATACTGCAGTACTTTTACTGTAATACTGCATACTACATCACTCATAATACTGCAGTACTTTTACTGTAATACTGCATACTACATCACTCATAATACTGCAGTACTTTTACTGTAATACTGCATACTACATCACTCATAATACTGCAGTACTTTTACTGTAATACTGCATACGACATCGCTCATAATACTGCAGTACTTTTACTGTAATACTGCAGTACTTTTACTGTAATACTGCAGTACTTTTACTGTAATACTGCATACTACATCGCTCATAATACTGCAGTACTTTTACTGTAATACTGCATACTACATCACTCATAATACTGCAGTACTTTTACTGTAATACTGCATACTACATCACTATAATACTGCAGTACTTTACTGTAATACTGCATACTACATCACTCATAATACTGCAGTTCTTTTACTGTAATACTGCATACTACATCACTCATAATACTGCAGTACTTTTACTGTAATACTGCATACTACATCACTCATAATACTGCAGTACTTTTACTGTAATACTGCATACGACATCGCTCATAATACTGCAGTACTTTTACTGTAATACTGCAGTACTTTTACTGTAATACTGCAGTACTTTTACTGTAATACTGCATACTACATCGCTCATAATACTGCAGTACTTTTACTGTAATACTGCATACTACATCACTCATAATACTGCAGTACTTTTACTGTAATACTGCATACTACATCACTCATAATACTGCAGTACTTTTACTATAATAAAAAGATGACACTGTAAAGGTTAAAGTTATGTTCTAGTTTTAATGAGACTGGAGGAAGGTGAGTCTGACCTGAGTCCCAGAGAGGACAGAACTGTGTCTTTGATGTGATCTATGAGATCTTTCAGAGTCGGTTCTTCTCCCGCTAACTCCACCCGGCTCGTCTGCTTGTTGACCCGAACACGCAACTTCATGCTGGGTAAGAGAGAGAGAGAGAGAGAGAGAGGTTGGAATATGACACCATAATGATAATGGTGGTGGTGTTAGTGGTGATGTTGTTGGTGGTGGATCAGGTGGCCAATTCTTACACATTTCTGTCCCATTTAATTAAAGTTATAGAACAAATATACTGATCTTATTCATGATCTTATTCATGAGTCCAATATCTTCCAGATTCATCCAGACTCATGTTTGAATGGCTATATATTGTTACTCTCCTATTTTTCTTTAGCTACTTTTACCTGTCATAACTACATTTAATACACATTTGACTCAACATCCCCATCAGGAATCTCCATTTTACATTTTTCTGATGAGTCATTAACGTCGTTTTGTGTGTTTTTAAGCCTGAAATCAGATTATATTTATACATTTAAGCTCCAAATTCAGATTAAACTCACTTTAATGTTCAGTTAGTGAAGGTTAAGAGTTCAGAGGACAAAGCTGCAAATCAGCTGACCTTAAATACAGTGAAATAAATCAAATTAAACAGAAATATAATCAATAAATCAAGTTAACAGGAAGCTGAAATGTTTCGTTTTCGTTTCTGCAGCTGAAACGTTAACTATCATTAGTTACTGCGTGACAGTTAATGTTAATGTTAGCTCTAACTTTCACTTTAATCACGTTATAATGACGCAGACAGGCTCATAGTTAAAGATATAAAGTTAAATACTTACATGTTGCTTTAACGGGAGAGATTTTAGATCATTTCTGTCATAAAATCCAGCTTTTAAACACAAGAAGAACCAACAACAACAAGGGGAGAATAATGTCCACAGCAACGCCTCTTCTTCTTTGGTTACTGGCGGACCAACACACATACAGCTTCCGGTTCACACTTTCAAAATAAAACCTTAATTGCGGCGACTATTAAAAAAAAAATATATATATATATATATATATATTGGATTATTTATGCGCATTTCACATTAAATTGTTGCTTTTGTCCCTTTCATATATTTCCGGTTAACACTTTCAAAATAAAACCTTTATTGTAGTGACTTTTTTTTTAACCCAAAGAAAACATCAAACTGGACTTTACATCTCACATCCGTCATTAAATCAATGTCACGTTTCATCAAACTGGGCTTTACATTGTTAATTTCACATTTAATTGTTGCTTTTGTCCCCTTCATATATTTCATAAATAGTTTTAGTGTTTCTAAAAATAAAAATAAATGCATTTGTGGGATGAGCAGCAGAGCTGAGTTTGTGGGGTGCACCAATGAAAAATGAGCTTTGTTTAGTAGCTTTAGTTTAGTAGCTTTATTGTCATTATATTGAAGGTTAGACAACAATATAACGATATTAAGATAGCTCTCCCTGAGCCATAAGAACATTTAAGAAAATTAAAAACAACTTTAGACACAAATGAAACATTGAATGGACATATTTATAGAGTAAAGTATTATTATTATTATTATTATTATTATTATTATTATTATTATCATCATTATGTAAAACACACACGTTTTATGCTTTTGTTTTGGACGCCCGACACCTCATTTCCGGCTCTGTTCCAGTTGTCTCCAGCGAACTTAACGTCATTATTTGACTACAACTACGGCGAGCTGAAAGTAGAGTTTAAAATAATGCTTCGACTATTATTAATAACAGTTAACTTTTGTAAAATCATCATTATAACATCCGCTGTCGTGTTTTACCCGCAGCTGTAACTTTAAATGTCCTTAGTTGAAATTTAATTTGGAAAAATAACTGCGTCATAATAATTTATTAAACGCCTTTTTAATAACTCGCAGGCCTCCGTAGAACCGTGAGCGTTGGCACCTGGCACAGAGCAGCCGGTTTAACGGAGAGTTTACCGTCAGAAACAGCCAGTTTGTACCAGAACAATGAGCAGGAGTTACAATGATGAGTTGCAGTATCTGGATAAAATCACCAGTAACTGCTGGAGGATTAAAAAAGGCTTCGTTCCCAACATGCAGGTGAGACTGAGAGGTTAGCAGAGGCTGAGCTAAAGGCTAGCAGCATGGAGGCTACTTAAATAAACATTAAAGTCACATCAACAGTAATATGCAGTATTATAACCTGCTGACGTAGCTCAGTGCTGCTGGGGATCAAAGGGTTAATAACACTATAAATACACAATATATGAATTATTATGTATTATTAAATGCTGTAAATTAAGTCTTTGAATGAATAATTATAATAAATAAATATATTTTATAATGACAATCAGCACAATGTTCAACCAGAGTACTGCAATGAAGTACAGTCTGATGTACTAGTACTTTACTGTAGTACAGAGGCAGTATAATATAATACGCTCAAAGCAACACATTGTTAAAGATGAAATACTGCAGTACTTTTACTGTAATACTGCAGTACTTTTACTGTAATACTGCATACTACATCACTCATAATACTGCAGTACTTTTAGTGTAATACTGCATACTACATCACTCATAATACTGCAGTACTTTTACTGTAATACTGCATACTACATCACTCATAATACTGCAGTACTTTACTGTAATACTGCATACTACATCACTATAATACTGCAGTACTTTTACTGTAATACTGCATACTACATCACTCATAATACTGCAGTACTTTTCCTGTAGTAGTATTTTTCATGCAGTATTTCTACGTAGCTGTGTTTGTACTTCTACTGAAGGATGCGTGTTTGTCTTCCAGGTTGAAGGAGTTTTCTACGTCAATGATTCTCTGGAGAAACTGATGTTTGAGGAGCTTCGTAACGCCAGTAGAGGAGGAGGTCTGTTTCACCTGCTGTAATCTTCTTGTTTCCACCTGCTGGGAAATCTCTCATCATTTATTTATGTATTTATTTATTTCTCTCTCAGGTTTTGGTGGATTCCTTCCAGCCATGAAACAAATAGGAAACGTGGCGGCTCTTCCAGGGATCATACATGTGAGTAATATGATTAAACCTTCTGCAGGAAACAGAAAGATTAAAGCAGAGGATGCAGAGGACTCACGTTTTCCCTCTCGTGTCTCGTTGCTCCTCAGAAATCCATCGGGCTTCCTGATGTTCACTCTGGATACGGATTCGCTATCGGGAACATGGCGGCCTTCGACATAGACGACCCCGATGCTGTGGTGTCTCCAGGTATCTAAATGATCTCATATCTGATTATACAGTATAATATAAAAAGTATTCACCTCCTCTGGATGTTTTTATTGCTTTTATAAATGAAATCATGGTTAATATAGTTTGGCTCTTTAATGTCAAAGTGGAAACAGATTTCTGCAAAGTAGAAAGTCAATTAATTAAAAATATACATTGACCATGATTCAGTTTATAAAAGCAATAAAAGGGGAAAACGTCCAAGAGAGTGAAAACTTTTTATAGGACTCTCTAAAGCAGGAGGTCAAACATGAGGCCCGTGGGCCAGAACCGGCCCACCGAGAGGTCCAATCCGGCCCACTTTCTTTCCTTCCTTCCTTCCTTCCTTCCTTCCTTCCTTCCTTCCTTTCTTCCTTCCTTCCTTCCTTCCTTCTTTTCCTTTCATCCATCTCTCTTTCCTTCCATTCATCTGTCTTTCCTTCCTTCCCTTTTTCCTTCCTATCTTCTTTTTATTCCTTCCTTTCTTCCTTCCTCCCTTTCATCAATCTCTCTTTCCTTCCTTCCTTCCTTCCTTTCTTCCCTCCTTTCTTTCTTCCTTCCTTCCTTCCTTCTTTCCTTCCTTCCTTCCTTCCTTCCTTCCTTCCTTCCTTCCTCCCTTCCTTCCTTCCTTCCTTCCCTTGACCCCCCTCCACATTTAAGAAGCTGGAATCAGAGAAATGTAACTTTTATATAGAGATTATTTTTAGCCTGATTTATGTTTCAAACCTTTAATAAACTAACTTCTCTTCTTTGGCTGAAATCGACAGTTTTCCCGTTGACAAGCCTTCATTTCCTGTATTTATTGGTGGATAACGATATATATCACGCTGACTCTCAGTAAGCAGTGCTGTTCCTCCTGCAGGTGGAGTCGGGTTTGACATAAACTGCGGCGTCCGTCTGCTGAGGACGAACCTGGACGAGCGAGACGTTCAGCCGGTGAAGGAGCAGCTGGCCCAGTCGCTGTTCGACCACATCCCAGTGGGAGTCGGGTCCAAGGGAGTCATCCCCATGGGAGCCAAGTAAGAACCAGGGGGGTTATTAGAGTTCACTGAGACTAAAACTAGCAGTGAGAAAATGATTTAGGGCGCACTCACACTAGGGCCAGTTGTTCCGTACGGTGCTGAAGCAGGATGTCCCCCCTCCCCCGTCCCCCGCTGGCCTGCACTCACATTACCTCAAACACAACTGTACTCAAGCACGGTTGCCTCCGACACATTGCGCAATAACATATAGACAGTTTACTCTCATAAAACATGCACAGGTGTGTGTTGGCGTGCTGTGTCCCCCCCCCCCCCCCCGGGTTAGGGTTGCTGTGAGCCGGTATAACACAACACAGCCGATCAATTAACACAACGATGATTAAAAAGGTCAAGCTTGTTCTTCTGAGTCCTGCCTGTGTAGTATGAAGTACTAGATACTGGTGTAAAAAGACTCTAGTAAAAGCAGACGTCCTGATTCAACTCTTTACTCCAGTAAAAGTAAGACTTAGTTTAATGAAGTCGCCAAATGACTTATTTAATGAATTTCGTTAGTTTATATAATGCAGATTTGTAAAATATGACTTTTATGAGTCACAGTCACAGATAATAAACTTAGCATTTCATAATAGTGGTAGCAGCGGTGCAGCAGATGTAATGAAGTCCACGCAGCACGCTGGATGCTAACTAATATTAAGCCTTTAGCCTTTTCATTATAATGTCAATGGACATACATTGAGTTCTTTTGCCTTAATAATGATAAAATAATACACTAAAAATGGTTGAATTGGGAACCCATATATGCATAATATATGTCTCCTCGTTGCATTTAGTGTTTCTGGTGAAATGACCAGGGCTCAGCTAGTGTTGCCTTTTAAAAATCGTCGATTTCCCGGGATTTAAAATGTCTTATTTTCGGGAAAAATATGAATCCCTAGTGTGCACTGCGTGACCAAGTGTACCGTACTCTAGCACGGTACACTTGGTCAGCATCATTTCATCCTTTACAGCTTCTACTAATCAAGGCTTTCCTCCTGATACCTGAAACACTCAAAACTAAAAAACTACAAATACTTTATCACTTATTAAACTCACTAAAACTAAACTGAAATAAAAATAAAAACTGTGTGTGTGTGTGTGTGTCTTTGTATGTGTGTGTGTGTGTGTGTGTGTGTGTGTCTGTCTGTCTGTCTGTCTGTCTGTCTGTCTGTCTGTCTGTGTGTGTGTGTGTCTCTGTCTCTGTCTCTCTCTGTGTGTGTGTGTGTGTGCGTGCAGGGATCTGGAGGAGGCCCTTGAGATGGGGGTTGACTGGTCTCTGAGGGAAGGCTACGCTTGGGCCGAGGACAAGGAGCACTGTGAGGAGTACGGCAGGATGCTGCAGGCCGACCCCAACAAAGTGTCCTCGAAGGCCAAAAAGAGAGGCCTTCCTCAGGTAATGCAAATAAACTAGTTTGCCCACAACTGAGTTTAAGATTCTCTTCTGTTGTTTCTACTTTGCCTTTTTTTTTTTGGAGCGCTGTAAAACTCAACACTTCCTCCCTTCTCCACAATAAAAGCCTTGCAGCATGTCGAGTGTGACTGACAGCAAAGTGAAAGAGTTTATGTTGTGCTTTATGTTTGAAAGCTGGGAACTCTGGGAGCAGGAAACCACTACGCTGAGATCCAGGTGGTGGATGAGATCTACAACGACTACGCCGCCAAGAAGATGGGCATCGATCACAAAGGTCAGGTGTGTGTGATGATCCACAGCGGCAGCAGAGGACTCGGACATCAGGTCGCCACAGGTAGGCGCTCTGCTTCCTTTTAACTGTTTAACACACTAAAGGTCTGCGTGTGTAAAAACGTGTGCAAACCAGGCGGGGAGTTCCGGTCCTCTGAAATGATGCCAACGTGGAAGTAACTTAAAACTGCATTCTATCAAAAGGCCACCAGGGGGCGACCGTTTTGGTGTCAAAAGGACTTCCGTCTCTATACAAGTCAATGGAGAATTCACCAACTTCTCACTTGATTTCTAACCTCAGTAAACGTTTTCAAAATGTGTTTATGGTCTCAATCGCTAGTTTAAAGCCTTCTTCAATGCAGTATGATGTTCATTTGGGACATTTTGGCCTCCCTGATTTTATATGTGACGATAAAGCAGGGTATGCATTAGGGCGTGGCTACGTGGTGATTGACAGGTTGATTGGTTCACAGGTTCAGGAGGGCGCCTCATGCTCCTCCTGATGCCCATATAAGTAGAATCCATGTTTTTATTTATTTTGTCTCTAATACTCTCCCATATGTGGGTTTTTCTGGTAATATTTGTTGTTGTTATAACTCAATATATTAGTTAACCTCTTCCACTAGAACCTGATCACATTTCATTTTGTTCTTGCAGCTTTCTGCTCGTCCAAACTCTCCATTAAGACACAAAACCCTCATTTAAATGCTGCTGTCTGCACCTGTTGCACCTGTTTTCATTTACAGTTATTCTTAGTAGATCACATGCAGAAAGCACAATAACTAAACACACAATCTATTGCACTGTGCATGTAGTTTAGTACCTTTATTTGGGATCTTAGTAAATCAGGCCCATATAGTACAGGTACAGGTAAAAACATCAGGCGAACATCTGCTTGGACCGGTTTGAGGTTGAGAGAGAGAGCAGAAACAGATCTAATTAAATGTTAACTGAAATAATAATAATAATAATGTAATGATGTAAACAACACGCTGGTTGTTGACAGACGCCCTGGTTGCCATGGAGAAGGCCATGAAAAGAGACAAGATCATAGTGAATGACCGTCAGCTGGCGTGCGCTCGCATCACATCTCAGGAGGGTCAGGACTACCTGAAAGGAATGGCAGCCGCAGGGAACTACGCCTGGGTCAACCGCTCATCCATGACCTTCCTCACCAGACAGGTGCAGCATGTTTACACCTTTATATATTTACACCTTTACACCTTTATACCTTTATATATTTACACCTTTACACCTTTATACCTTTATATATTTACACCTTTACACCTTTATACCTTTGCACCTTTACACCTTAACATCTTTACATCTTTACACCTTTACACCTTTATACCTTTTATATCTTTATACTAGACATGGGCCGGTATGAGATTCTGACGGTATGATAACCTTGGCAAAACATATCACAGTTTCACGGTATTATGATGTCCTTCCTTCCTCCCTCCTTCTTTCATTCCCTCCTTCCTTCCTTCCTTTCCTTCCTCCCTCCGTCCTTCCTTCTTTCCTTCCTTCCTCCCTTCCTCTTTTCTTTTCTCCCTCCTACCTTCCTTCCTTCCATCCTCCCTCCCTCCTTCTCTCTTTCTTTCCTCCCCCATCTTCCTCCCTTCCTTCTTTCCTCTGTCCTTCTTTCCTTCCTACCTCCCATCCCTCTTTCCTCCCTCCCTCCTACCTTCCTCCATTCCTTCCTCCCTCCTTTCTATCCTTCCCTCCTTTCCTCCCTTCCTCCCTCCTTTCCTTCCTTCTTCCTTCCTTCCTTCTTTCCTTCCTTCTTCCATCCTTCCTTCCTTGACTCGAGGACAACAGGAGGGTTAATGCAGTCCTTTAACTGAGGCTAAACCTGCAACTGGCTTTTTCATACCGTGGTTTACCTTGAAACCGGTAACCGGCCCATGCCTACTTTATACCTTTATACCTTCACACCTTCACTCCATCTCTGTCCATGCTAACCAGTGTTTTTCTTTAATGTGTCAGGCCTTCTCTAAAGTATTCGGGACGACGCCGGACGACCTGGACATGCACGTCATCTACGACGTCTCGCACAACATCGCTAAAGTGGAGGAGCACATGGTGGACGGGAAGCAGAAGACTCTCCTGATTCACCGTAAAGGCTCCACCAGAGCGTTCCCTCCGCACCACCCGCTCATCCCCGTCGACTACCAGGTCCTCCTCACCACTCACACTGTAGATGAGTCCTTTATAAATGGGACTTTAGGTAGACGTGAACACAACAATCAGACTCTTTACAGCAGAGGGTTTTAAACTGGGAGGCATGAAGGGAGAGCTGAGAGACAAATATCCTGCCTGAGTTAAAGAGATGAGCAATTTTGGGGCTTTTCCATTATACAGTTCTAGCAGTGCTCGACTCAACTTTATTTTGCTTCTCCATCAGGAACAGTACCAGGTACCTGCTGCAGCTCCATCATAGAATAGTATAGCTTTTATTACCATTTGCACAAGTACAATACAGTACAGACACATTGGTTCTCTCATAGTCATGTTATAAAAAAAGAGGCGAGGAAAAAAGGGCAGATAATAATAATAATAGGAAGGTAGCGGCTCAAAGGCTCAAAGGCTAGTGCAAGGTGAAGGAGATAAACAAAGAAGCTACATACAAATACAAAAAGTTTTGTTTGTTCTGTTTTGACTGTTCCTCCCTCCCTCCTTCTCTCTTTCTTTCCTCCCTTCCTTCTTTCCTTCGTTCCTCTTTTCCTTTATCCCTCCCTCCTTCCTTCTTTCCTCCCTCCCTCCTTTCCTTCCCTTCCTTCCTCCCTCCTGTCTTTCCTTCTTCCTCCCTTCCTTCCTCCCTCCTTTCTTTCCTTTTTCCTCCCTTCCTTCCTCCCTTCCTTCCTTCCTTCTTCCCTCCTTTCCTCCCTCCCTCCTTTCCTCCTTTCCTTCCTTCCTTTCTTCCTCCCTCCCTCCCTCCCTCCCTCCCTCCCTCCCTTCCTTCCTTGACTCCTTGACAACAGGAGGGTTAATTGAACCGGGTGTTTTTCTGTGTCTCAGCTCACAGGTCAGCCGGTGCTGATCGGAGGAACGATGGGAACCTGCAGCTACGTCCTGACAGGAACCGAACAGGGCATGACGGAAACATTCGGCACCACGTGTCACGGAGCGGTACGATACCTCGTTGTGTCTTTGCACTCGGCCGTGACAGGATGAGCCGTACGGTTTTATTTTGATGTTTGACGTTATATTCTCCTCGTGTCTCGTCGTTAAGGGTCGAGCTCTGTCCCGAGCAAAGTCCAGAAGGAACTTGGACTTCCAGGACGTTCTGGACAAACTGGCGGATCAGGGAATCGCCATCAGAGTGGCTTCACCCAAACTCGTCATGGAAGAGGTGAGAAAAAAAAACAACAACACAAGTTAATGTTTAAATGTTTCATATGTTGTTTAAAGCAGAATGAGGTTAAATTTATTTATGTTAAAGAGCCACAAACAATAATATGATCTGATGAGAGGAAGGAAGGAAAGAAGGAGGGAAGGAAGGAAGGTAGGAAGGTAGGAAGGAAAGATGGATTGACAGAATAAGGGAAGGAAAGATGGAAGGAAAAGAAGACAGGAAGGAAGGAAAGAGGGAAAGAAGGAAGAAAGGGAGGAAGGAAGGAAGGATTAGAAGACAGGAAGGACAGAAGGAATGAAGGAAGGAAGGATGGATGGACATAATGAGGGAAGGAAAGAAGGACAAGGTAACAACGAAAGAAGGAAAAGAAGGAAGAAATGAGGGAAGGAAGGACAGATGGAATGAAGGAGAAGAAGACAGGAACAAGGAAGGACTGAAGGAAGGAAAGAGGGAAAGAAGGGAGGAAGGAAGGATGGACGGACAGAATAAAGGAAGGAATGAAGGAGAAGAAGACAGGAAGAAAAGATAGAAGGAAGGAAGAATAAGGGAATAAGGAAAAGAAGACTGGAGGGAAGGAAGGAAGGATGGACGGAGAGAATAAGGGAAAGAATAAAGGACAGAAGGTAAGAAAGAAAGAAGAAAGGGAGGAAGGATGGAAGGAATGAAGGAGAAGAAGACAGGAAGGATAGCGGCCCGGTTCTGGCCCACGAGCCTCATGTTTGACCTCCTGCTTTATGGCAACATTTGTATTTGACGTCAGAATTACTGAAACATATTAAATTATTAACCTTTCATCTCCTAACCGAAGACGATATTAAAGCTTCTTTCTTTTCTTCTCTTTTCTTCTTCAGGCTCCTGAATCGTATAAAAACGTGACGGATGTCGTGAACACGTGTCACGACGCAGGAATCAGCAAGAAAGCGATCAAACTGAGGCCGATCGCTGTGATCAAAGGCTGAAAGCTGCCGAGCACACGGACTATTGATGACATCATCACACTGAGACGGATAAAAGACGGAGAGAGATAATCGCACTTATCTTTTTGTTTCTGTTTTTTTTTTTTGCTTTGGAGTGAAATTTAAGTTGAAGATTTATGGAAAATCAGAAAAAGGAGATATTTGATTTCTAACCTGGAAATGTTTGTGTTGAAATAAAGTTTACTGTAAATGCTGAAATAAAGCAGCACAGACATATTTTCCCTAATGAATAAAAGTCGGAAACAAAACAATCAGGAATTTGAATCGCCTGCACTTTCTCATACTGACTGAACGATAACTATGACCGTAACTATGACGACAACGATAACTTTAACTGTTACTATGACGACAACGATAACTATGACTGTTACTATGACGACAACGATGTGAGCGTCCACGCTGAGAACGATAACTATGACTGTTACTATGACGACAACGATAACTATGACTGTTACTATGACGACAACAATGTGAGCGTCCACACTGAGAACGATAACTTTAACTGTTACTATGACGACAACGATGTGAGCGTCCACGCTGAGAACGATAACTTTAACTGTTACTATGACGACAACGATAACTATGACTGTTACTATGACGACAACAATGTGAGCGTCCACACTGAGAACGATAACTATGACTGTTACTATGACGACAACGATGAGAGCGTCCACACTGAGAACGATACTATGACTGTTACTATGACAACGATGTGAGCGTCCACGCTGAGAACGATAACTATGGCTGTTACTATGACGACAACGATGAGAGCGTCCACACTGAGAAAACAGCTGTGTCCAGTACTATTGATTAGCTGTTATCCAATCCACTTTATTGATATCGCACGATTTTAACAAACACAAGGTTTCCAAAGTGTTGCACAACAAGATAATACCAGGGGGGGAGCTCCGGTCCTCTGAAATGATGCCAACCAGGAAGTAACTTAAAACTGCATTCTATCAAAAGGCCACCAGGGGGCGACCGTTTTGGTGTCAAAAGGACTTCCGTCTCTATACAAGTCAATGGAGAATTCACCAACTTCTCACTTGATTTCTAACCTCAGTAAACGTTTTCAAAATGTGTTTATGGTCTCAATCGCTAGTTTAAAGCCTTCTTCAATGCAGTATGATGTTCATTTGGGACATTTTGGCCTCCCTGATTTTATATGTGACGATAAAGCAGGGTATGCATTAGGGCGTGGCTACGTGGTGATTGACAGGTTGATTGGTTCACAGGTTCAGGAGGGCGCCTCATGCTCCTCCTGATGCCCATATAAGTAGAATCTTATATTTTCAAGATGGCGCTGCTCAGATCCGATACTATTGGCCTCCGTGCAGCAGTCCACAAACCAATGGGTGACGTCACGGATGTTACGTCCATTTCTTATATACAGTCTATGGTAAAAACACATAATTAGACCAAACGCTGAACTAAAACATTTTAGATTCTGATGAAACAAAACAAGAAAAACATGATAAACACGTCTCTGTTTGTTATTTAGTGTGAAGCTTCCTTTTAATGCACAGGAAATGTGACATTGTGTAAGTGAAACTATTACAAAATTAAAATTAAAAAAAATCAACTAAAACATTTTATTTCTGCAACCTTAAAAAAACAAAAAACACATCTGCTTTTTTTTTTTGTCCAATAAAAACTTTTCATTTCCTGCACAGTTGTTTCACATTAAAAGCTCTCTATTCTTTTACTGTAAAACATCTGTGCAGGAAATGAAGAGTTTTCTTAACAAAGGCTTTTAAACGGGAGAAAAAAGCAAAGTGAAAAAATGTTTGTTTCTCTTTTTAACAGAACTTCTGTTTTCATTCACTAAATCATTACACTCGTTCTACTTTGCTGTTTATTCTTTAACTAAACATTAAGCACAAACAGTTAGTTAATGTGTTTATTAGATTATTTCTTTATTGTAACAAAACTTCTTGGTAATAAATCTCATACGGTTAGAAAGTCTGTTTATTTCCCTTTTAAATGGAACCACATTAGTAATGAACAAGCATTAATGGGACGAGCAGCAGGGATGAGTATCTGGGTTGATCCATGAAACATTTGGCTTTAACCCTCCTGTTGTCCTCGAGTCAAGGGAGGGAGGAGAAGGAAAGAAGGAAGGGAGGAAGGGAGGAAAGTAGGAAAGAGGAAGGAAAGAAAGAGAGAAGGAGGAGGGAGGAAGGAAGGAAGGAAGGTAGAAAGGGGGATGGAGGAAGGAAAGGAGGAAGGGAGGAAGAAAGGGGGATGGAGGAAGGAAAGAAGGAAGGGAGGAAAGAGAGGAGGAGGGAGGGAGGAAGGAAGGTAGAAAGGGGGATGGAGGAAGGAAAGAAGGAAGGGAGGAAAGAGGAAGGAAAGAAAGAGAAGGAGGGAGGGAGGAAAGAAGGAGGGGAGGAAGGAAGGAAAGAGAGGAAGCAAAGAAAGAGAGAACGAGGGAGGGAGGAAGGAAGGAAGGAAGAAAGGGGGATGGAGGAAGAAAAGAAGGAAGGGAGGAAAGAAAGAAAGACAAGGAGGGAGGAAGGAAGGGAGGAAAGAGAGAGGAAGGAAAGAAAGAGAAGGAGGGAGGAAAGAAAGAAGGAAGGGAGGGAGGAAGGAAGAAGGGAAAGGAGGAAGGGAGGAAGAAAGGGGGATGGAGGAAGGAAAGAGAGAAGGAGGGACAGAAGAAGGAAGGAACAGTCAAAACTAGTGATGGATTTCATGATTCGTTGTCGAGATTCAGTTCCCGTCGGTCAGTTCAGCTGGAAGAATCGGTTCATATAGTTCGTTCATTAGTTCGTTCAGTCGTATTTCCGGTACAACGTTGTTTAACGGTGAATCATAATGCACGGTTCTCAGCTCCTCGTTCTCAAACGATCGTGCTAACGGTCAACACAACGCAGTAGTTCAAAGTAAATACATAGCTGCAACTTCATGATTATGTACAATACAACAGTGGCTAATGTGTTTACACCTTCACATTAAATGTACATGTATTGAAGGTAAATAGAGAGTAGACTCCGGCTAAATCAGCTAATTTATTGTCTTCATTTTTTGTTCACTTTTAGCAAGGGCTACTAAATAAAGAAATAAAGACCCAATATGCTGACAAACATGTTTAAAAGCTTGGCAGATATATTGTAACGAACTGGGCCACGTTACTGTTATGTGTGTTATTAAAAAAGAGAGATTATGCCCAGATACTTAAGTCTGTTCATATCTCTCCTGTCGGTCTCGTTCAGTCAGTCGCTCCGTTCAATCATCTCAGTCGGTCTCGTTCAGTCAGTGATTCGCTCTCAAGATGCGTTCAAAGACACTCAGGAAAGCTAGCATTTAGCTTAACATTCGCTAACACCCCGAAATAGGGTGCTTCAACAGAACAGTATCCTTCCCGAGTGTCTGTGGACGCATCTTGAGAGCGAGTGACTCAACAGACAACCTACGATTGGCTGGCTTTCTCAGTCCCTCTTCACCACTCTGATAACTTAACAGTGAACATAGCGAACGAAAGAACGAGAGAGAAGTGAAACGGGGAATCAGGTCAGTTCGTTCGTTTTAAAGAGTCGTTCGTTTGAACTGATTCATTCGCGAACGGGCCATCTCTAGTCAAAACAGACGCGGTCAATTTGACCCGGGAGGACGACAGGAAGGTTAAATTTAACAGATAGTTATATTTTGCAGTTTCATGAAGGAGAGTCAGTAAGAGTAGGAGGGGAAACTGAGTCCAGAAGAAGACTTACTTGTTGAATTTCAGAGTTAAAAGTTCATTCAGCGCACACTACTACTACAGTCTACAGTTAGCCAGTTAACTGAGTTAGCCGCCGAGCTAGCAGCTGAAAGCTCTCAGGCCTAGCGTCCATGTTTCTGGTAGAGGTGGTGACTTTGATTGACAGGTGACACTCAGTAGGGGGCGGGGCTTCAGCGGACTTGGCGGGAACGCCCACAGAGGTGGTGACTTTGATTGACAGGTGACACTCGATAGGGGGCGGGGCTTCAGCGGACTTGGCGGGAACGCCCACAGAGGTGGTGACTTTGATTGACAGGTGACACTTGGTAGGGGGCGGGGCTTCAGCGGACTCGGCGGCCACTCCCACAGCATTTGGGAGAAGAGAAAGAGGCTGACTTTTACACAACTTTGAAGCCTAATTTCATATATTTGGCAATTTTTTAAATCATTCACATTTGGCAGGGTGGTTAACAACACACTTTTCTGTGGTATTTCAAACTCAGAACACATATTTATTCTTACTTTACACAGACTTTAAATTGGTACCTAGCAAGAAATCCCTTTATAGAAGAGGCACACGGACCCAATTATGAATTAAAAAAAGGATGAGACGGTGATATTTAATCTTTATTATGATGTATATGCCTGTATGAACACTGTTGTAACACTTTCAGGCACTTCTCTCAGGAGGTTTTCATAAAGGCAGCGTGTCAGGGAGGAAAAATCTAACGTATTAGAGCCAAAAATAAGAGATTTATAATGTTACAAAGACTGTAGGAAACATCACAAACTGATTATTTAACAGGGGAAACTCAAGATGATGATGATGATGATGATGATGATGGTGGGGGGGTTGTGTAAAGTTGGGAGTCACAATATCCAAAGTTTTTAAACAACAGTAGCATCAACACACAGTGGAAATAACATTTATCTCTATTGTGTTTCTTTTTTTATTGGTTGGCAGCTTCTTCACAGTATCACGTTGCATAATTTCAATTTATCCATTTCAATCCTGAAATTGTCACAAATATATATAAAAAATTCACCGAGCTGCTTTTTTCCCCGTTCTGTACACGTTTATGCAAATTCATGTTTCTGAAGTTTTTTTCTTTATTTTCTGTACATGAAATGATTCCTATGACTGAGTTAAACATCGTGTACGGAAGACGAGTCCTGCCATAAAAAAGGGAAGAGAAAAAAGATAAAATGTAAAAGAATGACAAGAATAAAAATAGCCAAAAGTTAATATATAAGAGGATTAATTTGAGTCGAGATACTTAATCAGAATTATAAGATATTTGGTCAAATATATGAAATTAAACGTTTTTAAGTCAAAATTAACTGAACAAAATGTCAAAAAACTAAAGAAAATGACTTTTTTTTGAGGGTTGAAATTCTTACCAAGCCCTAAATTTGACTTATTACTCAAACATAGAACATTTTTACAATATTACAAAGTCAAATTTATATTTTACCGGGTCAAACTTAAAGATTTCACATTTAAATGTAAAATTAGCAAAAATATTATAAACTAAAAGTCACAATTATAATATAAATCAACAGGAAATTATGTTTTAGTCAAAATTATGAGATTAAACATTTATGAAATCCTTCAAATATATGAAATTAAACGTTTTTAAGTCAAAATTATGAGACGAAAAGTCAAAAAACAAAAAATAATGACTTTTTTTTAGAGGGTTGAAATTCTGATCAAGCCACAAATTAGATTTTTTACAATTTTACAAAAGTCAAATTTATGTTTTACCAGGTCAAACTTAAAGATTTCACTTTTAATTGTAAAATTAACAAAAATATTATAAACTTAAAGTCCCAATTATGATATAAATCAACAGGGAATTATGATGTTTTAGTCAAAAAATGGTTAAAAATTATAAGATTTAAATAATAAAGATGACAAAACAAAAACTCAGCAAGACTTTATGAAATTATTACATTTTATTTAAGTTCATTAAGTCCAAATTTAAGAATGAAAAAGAGTCAAAAGTCTCAGAACTTTAAGCATTTCATAATTTTGGCTGTTTTTATTTCCATCAGTTTGAACATTTCATCCTTTTTTATTCATTTTATGACAGTATTTGTCTCCCGTAGCTTCCAGATGCAAATGATTTAAAAAAAACAAAAACAAAAAAAACTAAACCTAGGAACTTTTATTTACATTTTTTAACATCTTATTCTCTTATTTACACTTTGTTCCTCCATGTTTATATTCATTTCCATCTGAAGTTAAGAGCACAGGACACATTTCTCTCTTTTTGCATCTTCTGCTTTTTAATAAAGGCAAAAAAATACCAAAAAAAATCTATAAAAAAACAAAAAAACCAGAAGAAATAAAGAGGCCGAAGCTTTCATTATTGTTCCAGGAAACTTAAATATTCCTCCAAGATTGTTTTCTTCCTTTTTTTTTAAATCACAAAACCAGCATGAAGGTCTGATGTTGCTCTGAGCTGAGTATCTACATCCAATCAGGTAACATATAATAAATGTTGAAGATATTTTGCTTCTAAATTTAGTCCCAAAAAAAACCCAAAACACAATCTTGAAGGCAAAATGAACGCGTAGCCGAGCTGTAAGCACTTAATGTTTCACTTCAATCCTCAACACAATAATAAAAAAAAGAAAAAAAGGAAAATATCAATGCCACATTTAAATAAAAATATTATAATTCAGCCCTTTATTGTTCGTCCAATCAGTGGCAGCTAAAATAAAAACAACTCTCTAAAGTTCTGACTAGAATAAAGCTAGAGTTAGAGGTTTGATCGGATCATTGGAGGATTAATTACCGACTTTGTTTCTCCCACACAGGAAGCGTCCACAAAAAAAACCAAAAAAAAAAAAAAAGCCTCTCAGTTTCCATGACGACGACGGCGGCGACGACTCCGCAGATAAGCTCGATGCAGCGGCCGAGCTTCTGTTCTGTCTCTGAGTCCGACGGCTCGGCTCGGCTCGGCAGATTTCTATCCGTCCATCGGCCGTCTGTCCGACCGGCCTTTGTTATGCTTTTACTTTTTAAGTGCAGAAAGCAGCTCCTATGCTAACGTCCTTTCTTCTTCTTCTTCTTCTTGGTGTTTGTTGTTGTTGTTGTAAAAAAAAAAAAGAAGTGGCGTCTACGACCACTTCCTGTCAAAAGTGTCCTTTTCAGTCCCGGTGAACTTCCAGTTTTTATTCCCTACAGCTTCCCTCGCTGGAAGAACGCCTGAGAGGAGGAGGAAGAGGAGGAGGAGGAAGAGTAGGAAGAGGAGGAGGAGGAGGAGGAGGAAGAAGAAGAGGAGGAGGAGGGGGACAAGGGGAAGAGGTGGAGGAGGAAGAGGGGGAGGAAGAAGAGGTGGAGGAAGAGGAGGAGGAGGGAGAGAAATAAGAGGAGGAAGAGGAGGGGGAGGAGGAAGAGGAGGAGAAGAGGAGGAGGAGGAGGGGGAGGAGGAAGAGGAGGAGGAGGGGGAAGAAGAGGAAGAGGAGGAATAGGAGGAGGAGGATAAAGAGGAAGAGGAGGTGGAAGAAGAGGAGGAAGAGGAAGGGGAAGAGGAACAGGAGGTGAAAGAAAAGGAGGAGGAAGAAGAGGAGGAAGAGGAGGAGGAGAAAGAGGAGGAGGAGGGAGAAGAGGAGGAGGAGGGAGAAGAGGAGGAGAAGATGAGTCATCAGCTGATCAAACTGAACCAATCAGTCTCATTGATCATAATAATAAAAACAAACCTTGATGTAGTTTTTCAGGACTTTGATGTCTGGCTGCTGGATGACCTGACACAGTTCCTGTTACCAAGACAACAAACATTCATGTTTAAGACTTAAAGTAAATACTAAACACTATGCTTTATGTAATAATATTCATCATCATAATTAATCTAACTTTTAATAATCACAGGATCCTACATTTCCCATAATGCAGCTGGTTTGTATTTTACCTGTGAGATCTCCGGCGACACCTGCAGCGAAGGAAGATACTCCTGCTGTAAGAAGTGAATAAACTCCAGCCCCTAAAACACGGAGAGGAAGAGAGGTCAGATCATTCATAAAGCTTTAAGATGAAGATACTGATGAAGTCAAGCTGCTGTTGTTGTTTTTACCCTTTTGAGATGAATCATCTTGAGCGTGACGGCGCACTCTGACAGCGTCTGCAGAACAAAGGGAGGGTCAGACCGGAGGCTGAGAATGAATGAAAACACGCAGCGAGGCTCAGAGACTCACCAGGACTGTTTGAGCATCCGAGAGGTCAAAGGTCGGTTTGAGAGGAGCCAGGAAACACGCGGGCACGATGTGTTTGTAGATGAAGTCGGGGAAACCAACCATGCCGTCTTTACCTCCTGCAGGGGTCATCACAACAGGAAGGAGTCAGAAACAGAAGAAAACACTAAGAAATACACATTACATGAGTAGTAGTTGCTTCATCCTGGCAATGCAGTAATAGTACTAGTAGTAGTAATAGTAGTAAGTAAGTAAGAAATACAGACTACATGGAAGAGATTTGAAGGTTTTAAGGTTTTAAGTTTGAATGTTTTCTGACCCCATAGTTCCACGAGTTTGGAGAGGATGATGAAGCAGGTTTTCTGAGCGATGGGGTCGGGGAAGTCCACGGCTCCCTGGATGATGGTGAACACCACACGCTCGATGTTCTCCGCTCCTTAAAAACAACACAGAAACACATGAGTCCATGCAGCATCCCAGCACTAATGAAGCTGTTGCTATGACAACAACATCTTCAAACATGCTACCACTCAGTGACTGCAGTTTTTGATTTGTTGTCTGACAAGCAGCAACAGTAGTAGAAGTAGTAGTAGTTGTAGTAGCAGTAATTTTAGTAGTAGTAACATTGACAGTCTTTTTAGCATCAGATTCCCTCTTAGTGTTTCCTGTTGAGCTGTGGTGTAACCATAGTAACACAAAGACTTTGCTACTAAAAACACTGTAACGTTGAAACATAGAAGATGAAGATTTGACTCATTCAGACGACTGAAGCTTCATATTAACATGAATGAATGATTACAGCATGAAAAGCAGCTTTAATGTTCATTTGGAGAACTGTGAACTGGTCCTTTAATCTCTGCTCACCCTGGTTGGCCATGACCTCGTTCATGCCACTTCCTGTGACGGTCTGGATGAAGCTGAAGTAGCTTCTCCTCAGCATCTGTTTCTCCAGCGCGGCCGCCTGGTCGTTGTCCTCCGCCGGCCGCGCCAACACCTCAAAGATGGCGTGCACGAGCGGCATGAACACCTGCTGCAGGAACGGAGACACCTGTCGCTGCCGTGGCAACAAGAGGGAGAGGAGTTACATCACCGATCACTGATTATATGATTGATCTCAGCTGCAGATGTTACCGATGTTCTCGTCTACCTTGAACTTGGCGGTGATCTGGCTGATGAGCGGGATGAACTCCTGCAGGTCTTTGGCCTCGCAGTCCTTCAGCATGTGCTCGGAGGCGGCGGGGACGAAGGGCAGCACCTCCTCCTCCATGCAGATGATCATGCGATGCAGGAAGGAGCGCACGGAGCTGCGCAGCACCCCCCGCTGGACGGGGCAGCTCAGTGCAGGCAGGAAGGTCTGCAGACAGTCTCTGTAGACCTCCGTACAGCCGCAGTGCTTCACTGTCTGCTTGTTGCTGAACGCTTTGCTGGTCCGACTGCAGAGAGAACATCACACATACTGTCACTGTTTACTGTCAGAGAGAACATCACACATACTGTCACTGTTTACTGTCAGAGAGAACATCACACATACTGTCACTGTTTACTGTCAGAGAGAACATCACACATACTGTCAGACCTCTGGAGGCTCAGTGCATGTGATGAGCATGTGATGCTGCAGGAATCATTTACATGTAGAATATGAAACCAGATTAAAGAAGTAGTATTAGTAGTACTTTTTGTAGTAGTAGCAGTAGTAGTAGTATTACTTTTTATAGTAGTAGCAGTAGTATTAGTATTAGTAGTAGTAGTAGTAGTAGTATTAGTAGTAGTAGTATTACTTTTTGTATTAGTACTTTTAGTAACAGCTACTCTTGTATATAAGTGTCAGCAGCAGTCAGAGATCATTAATATTTCAGGTTATAATTGATGCTTGTGAAGCAGGAAGTAAACATGTAATCAGCTGATCTGAGGCAGGAAGTAAACATGTAATCAGCTGATCTGAGGCAGGAAGTAAACAAGTAATCAGCTGATCTGAATCTCACCTGGCGAAGCCGACCGCGTGGCTCAGACAGTCAGCGAGGGCGGCCTGTCGCTCCTCCTCCGTCTCCTGCGGCACTTTGGCGAGCAGCAGGCGGAAAGCGTCCATCAGTGGCGTGAGCAGGCTCCTCATCAGCGCCTGCTTCCTCTCCGCGGGACTCTCCCCGTTAACGATGAGCACGCCCGCCGCCTCGAACATGAACAGCTGATCATCGTTGGTCAGCAGAGCCGGGAAGCCGTTTTCCTGCAGAGAGGAAATCAAATCCATTTTAACCCTTAACCCTCCTGTAGGAAGGAAGGAAGGGAGGAAGGAACAAAAGGAGGGAGGGAGGAAGGAAGGATGGAGGAAGGAAAGGAAGGAAGGAAGGATGGAGGAAGGAAGGAAGGAAGGAAAGAAGGAAGGTAGGAGGGAGGAAGGAGAAGAAGGAAGGAAGGGATTGAGGAAGGAAAGGAAGGAAGGTAGTGGGGAGGAAAGAAAGAGAGAAGGAGGGAGGGAGAAAGGAAAAGAGAAAGGGAGGAGGGAAAAAGGAAAAGAGGAAGGGAGGAAGGAAGGAAAGAAGGACAGAGGAAAGAGGAAAGGTAGGGGGATGGAGGAACTGATTCTTACAGGAGGAGTGAGCTCCAGCAGGTCCTGGATCCGGGTCAGGATGTCCTCAGTGAAAGCGTTCATGTGTTTACTGGACAGGAAGTAGAAGAGTAGAAAGTTATTATCTGATTACATTAGTCTAGTCATATAAACAGCTTATCAACATCTGTTATAGACACACAGGACCTGATAAAGAAGTTAAAACAACAACATGTTACTGGTTCAAAGTTCATAATTAAAGATAAACTATTTATGTTCATATAGAATCAGCTGTTGAGCTCAATGTTATAATGGTAATATCTAATGTGATGATAAACTCATTATTAATATCATATTATTTATTATTTATCATCAGCAGCACATCCTGGTCATGATGTTATAAATATAATATCATCCTGTTTAAGTTGTTTTCTTCCTTTTTTTAACAGTTATAATGTTTTCAGGACTTCAGGTTATAACGTTGAGCACATAATATCAAAGTTATTACCTTCTGCTGTCATGTTATTATCTTATTACCTAAATTAATATGAACTAAAATATAAAAGCAACACTTTTGTTTTTGCTCCATTTTTCATGAGCTGAACTCATAGATCTAAAACATTGTCTATAAACACAAAAGACCTATTTCTCTCAAATATTGTTCGCAGATCTGTTTAAATCTGTGTTAGTGAGCACTTCTCCTCTGCAGAGATAATCCATCCCACCTCACAGGTGAGGCATCAAGATGCTGATTAGACAGCAGGAATATAGCACAGGTGTGTCTTAGGCTGGCAGCAATAACAACACTCTGAAATGTGCAGTTTGGCTTTATTGAGGGGTCAGAAAACCAGTCAGTGGCTGGTGTGACCACCCTAACCCTACTAACCCATCTGCTTCACATAGAGTTGATCAGGTTGTTGATTGTGGCCAGTTAACAATATCCAGCAACTTCTCACAGCCATTGAAGAGGAGTGGACCAACATTCACCAACCTGATCAACTCAGAGTTGTTATTGCTGCCAGCCTAAGACACACCTGTGCTATATTATTCCTGCTGTCTAATCAGCATCTTGATAAGCCACACCTGTGAGGTGGAGATACTCTGGTGGGTCCGTTAGCGCCTGTACTAACCCATTCAGCTGATGGCTCTTACTCCACTATTATGCAACCAAATGAAAAAAAAAAGAGCTGAAGCTGTGATTAGATAGACATCATGGTGCAAATGACGCTAGGTTGAAATTACGCCGAACCATCGCTTTAAGGCTTAATTGAGATGATCACATTATAGACTTTTTAACCCTGATATAAGAAATGAAGCTGCTGGACTCACTGCAGAGTTTTGACGAATCTGGAGAAGAGGTAGGCGACTCTGCTGCGGACCTTTGGGCTGTTGTGTCTCAGTCCTCGTTGGTCCAGAAACGCCATCTGACAGTGAACGCACCACATTAACAACACACACACACACAATACACACACAGTATGAACACACAGCTTTTGTTTAATAAAAGACTTTTCTTATAATGTGCAGAAACGTTTCCTCACCAAGACATTAGGAATGTGCTGAGGCTCCACGATGAAGAATTTATCGTATCGGACGACCGTCTCGAAGAACTCCAGAGACACGGAGCTGTGCTGGTAGCTGCTGACGCTGCAGGAAACCAGCTGAGGAGTCAGAGAGAGACAAGCGTAGCCGGGTGTTAACGTCCAAGTGTCCAAAACACACACACCTTTCTATCTTCCCTACATCCTCTCATCCTTCCTCCATCCCTTTCTTCCATCTTTTCTTCCTTCCTTCTCGTCTTCTTTTCCTTCCTTCCTACCATCTTTCCTCCCTCCCTTTCTTCCTTATTTCCTTCCCTACATCCTATCAACCTTCCATCCATTTTTCCTTCTTTCCTTCCCTCTGTCCTTCCTGTCTTCTTTTCCTTCCTCCCTCCCTTTCTTACTTATTTCCTTTCTTCTATCTTTACTTCTCACTACATCGTGCTCATGACTCTTCCAGTGACTCTCTGACCAATCAGAGGCCGGCAGTCTCTCTCTCTCCCTCTCTCCTCTCCTTCCTCTCTCTCACTCTCTCCTCTCCTTCCTCTCTCTCCTCTCCTTCCTCTCTCTCCTCTCCTTCCTCTCTCTCCTCTCCTTCCTCTCCTCTCCTCTCCTTCCTCTCTCTCACTCTCTCCTCTCCTTCCTCTCCCTCCTCTCCTTCCTCTCTCTCCTCTCCTTCCTCTCTCTCCTCTCCTTCCTCTCTCTCCTCTCCTTCCTCTCCTCTCCTCTCCTTCCTCTCTCCTCTCCTTCCTCTCCCTCCTCTCTCCTCTCCTTCCTGTCTCTCCCACTGTGAGTCTGGTTCTGGTTCTGAGGTCTCTTCCTGTTTAAAGGGAGTTTTTTCTCTCCACTGTCACCAAGTGCTGCTCATGTGTGAATGTTGAGTCTCTTTAAATTAAACCTGAAGAGTTTGGTTTAGACCTGCTCTATGTGGAAAGAACCTTGAGTTGACTTTGTTGTGATTTGGTGCTATACAAATAAAGATTGATTGAGTCGAGTAGTGCTAGAACTGTTTAGTGGAAAAGCCCGATAAGAGGTTCTGAATCATGTGACAGACCGTCCTCATCATGTCCTGCAGAGCGCTCGCCTTCGCCGTGTCTCCGGAGAAATGAGCTCCGTGAGAAGCCGGCAGAGCTTCACCGAGCATGTACAGCAGCCTGATGGCGACTTCCACCTCCATGAACGGAGCCGTCTGCCAGTTCCTGAAAAACACATGAAGACCGGTTTACTGAACCCTGCTGGTCTTTAATTACCCCTCCTATTAAGCTTTGGGTCGGCCTCCCGGGTCTGTTTGACTGTTCCTTCTTTCTTTCCCTCCGTCCTACCTTCCTTTCCTCTCTTCTTCTTTCCTAGCTTCCTCCCTCTTTCTTTCCTTCCTCCCTTCCTTCTTTCCTCTCCTTCTTCCCTTCCTTTCCTCTCTCCTTCTTTCCTACCTTCCTCCCTCCTTCTTTCCTTCCTCCCTTCCTTCTTTCCTCTCTCCTTCTTCCCTTCCTCCCTGCCTCCTTCTTTCCTTCCTCCCTTACTTCCTCTCTCCTTCTTCCCTTCCTCCCTCCCTTCTTTCCTCTCTCCTTCTTCCCTTCCTTTCCTCTCTCCTTCTCTCCTTCTTTCCCACCTTCCTCCCTCCTTCTTTCCTTCCTCCCTTCCTTCTTTCCTCTCTCCTTCTTCCCTTCCTCCCTCCCTCCTTCTTTCCTCTCTCCTTCTTCCCTTCCTCCCTCCCTCCTTGTTTCCTCCCTCCTTCTTCCCTTCCTTTCCTCTCTCCTTCTTTCCTACCTTCCTCCCTCCTTCTTTCCTTCCTCCCTTCCTTCTTTCCTCTCTCCTTCTTCCCTTCCTCCCTCCCTCCTTTCCTACCTTCCTTCCTTCCTTCTTTCCTCTCTCCTTCTTTCCTACCTTCCTCCCTCCCTCATACCTTCCTTCCTTCTTCCTCCCTTTCCTTCTTTCCTTCTCTTCTCTCTCCTTTATCCTCCTTAACCTGATGCTGCTTTTAAATCTAGTTTAACTGATTTATGAATTCATCATCTTGTGTTTCTCTCTAGAGGAGTGAAAGCGTCTCTTACTGCATCGTGTTGGTGAAGACTCTGCGTACGGCTTCCAGCAGAAGCTCCGGAGACACTTGAGCCAAACGGTCCAAAAGCATCTTCAGCTGCTTCCTGTACTCCACGAACATCGCCTCGTCTTCACCCTGCCGCCCAAAAAATATATAAACAGAAGCTCCGTTACAGTCTGTTGTCTCCGTTACCGTCTACTGTCTCCGTTACCGTCTACTGTCTCCGTTACCGTCTGCTGTCTCTGTCACCGCCTACTGTCACCGTTACCGTCTACTGTCTCTGTCACCGCCTACTGTCTCCGTTACCGTCTACTGTCTCCGTTACCGCCTACTGTCTCCGTTACCGTCTACTGTCTCCGTTACCGTCAACTGTCACCGTTACCGTCTACATTAATGTCTGCTGTCTCCGTTACGGTCTACTGTCTCTGTCACCGTCTACTGTCTCCGTTACCGTCTACTGTCTCCGTTACCGTCTACTGTCACCGTTACGTCTACTGTCTACGTTACCGTCTGCTGTCTCCGTTACCGCCTGCTGTCTCCGTTACGTCCACTGTCTCCGTTACCGTCTGCTGTCTCCGTTACCGTCTACTGTCTCTGTCACCGTCTACTGTCACCGTTACCGTCTTCGTTACCGTCTACTGTCTCCGTTACCGTCTACTGTCTCCGTTACCGTCTACTGTCTCTGTCACCGTCTACTGTCACCGTTACCGTCTTCGTTACCGTCTACTGTCTCCGTTACAGTCTACTGTCTCCGTTGCCGTCTACCGTCTACTGTCTCCGTTACCGTCTACTGTCTCCGTTACAGTCTACCGTCTCCGTTGCCGTCTACTGTCACCGTCTACGTTGCCGTCTACTGTCTCCGTTACCGTCTACTGTCTCTGTTACCGTCTACTGTCACCGTTACCGTCTACTGTCTCCGTTGCCGTCTACTGTCTCCGTTGCCGTCTACTGTCTCCGTTACCGTCTACTGTCTCCGTTACCGTCAACTGTCACTGTTACCGTGTACTGTCTCCGTTACCGTCTACTGTCTCCGTTACAGTCTACTGTCACCGTCTACTGTCTCCGTTAGCGTCTCCGTTACCGTCTACTGTCTCCGTTACCGTCTGCTGTGTCCGTTATCGTCTACTGTCTCCGTTACCGTCTACTGTCTCCGTTACCGTCTACTGTCACCGTTACGTCTACTGTCTCCGTTACCGTCTACTGTCTCTGTCACCGTCTACTGTCTCCGTTAGCGTCTCCGTTACCGTCTACTGTCTCCGTTACCGTCTGCTGTGTCCGTTACCGTCTACTGTCTCCGTTACCGTCTACTGTCTCCGTTACCGTCTACTGTCTCTGTCACCGTCTGCTGTGTCCGTTACCGTCTACTGTCTCCGTTACCGTCTACTGTCTCTGTCACCGTCTACTGTCTCCGTTACCGTCTGCTGTGTCCGTTACCGTCTACTGTCACCGTTACCGTCTACTGTCTCCGTT
>NC_084991.1:23177617-23220117 GCF_963691925.1 Scomber scombrus
AGTGATGTAGTATGCAGTATTACAGTAAAAGTACTGCAGTATTATGAGCGATGTAGTATGCAGTATTACAGTAAAGTACTGCAGTATTATGAGTGATGTAGTATGCAGTATTACAGTAAAAGTACTGCAGTATTATAGTGATGCAGTATGCAGTATTACAGTAAAAGTACTGCAGTATTATGAGCGATGTAGTATGCAGTATTACAGTAAAAGTACTGCAGTATTATGAGTGATGTAGTATGCAGTATTACAGTAAAAGTACTGCAGTATTATAGTGATGTAGTATGCAGTATTACAGTAAAAGTACTGCAGTATTATGAGTGATGTAGTATGCAGTATTACAGTAAAGTACTGCAGTATTATGAGTGATGTAGTATGCAGTATTACAGTAAAAGTACTGCAGTATTATGAGTGATGTAGTATGCAGTATTACAGTAAAAGTACTGCAGTATTATAGTGATGTAGTATGCAGTATTACAGTAAAAGTACTGCAGTATTATGAGTGATGTAGTATGCAGTATTACAGTAAAGTACTGCAGTATTATGAGTGATGTAGTATGCAGTATTACAGTAAAAGTACTGCAGTATTATGAGTGATGTAGTATGCAGTATTACAGTAAAAGTACTGCAGTATTATAGTGATGTAGTATGCAGTATTACAGTAAAAGTACTGCAGTATTATAGCGATGTAGTATGCAGTATTACAGTAAAAGTACTGCAGTATTATGAGTGATGTAGTATGCAGTATTACAGTAAAAGTACTGCAGTATTATAGCGATGTAGTATGCAGTATTACAGTAAAAGTACTGCAGTATTATAGTGATGTAGTATGCAGTATTACAGTAAAGTACTACAGTATTATGAGTGATGTAGTATGCAGTATTACAGTAAAAGTACTGCAGTATTATGAGTGATGTAGTATGCAGTATTACAGTAAAAGTACTGCAGTATTATGAGTGATGTAGTATGCAGTATTACAGTAAAAGTACTGCAGTATTATGATGATGTTGTATGCAGTATTACAGTAAAAGTACTGCAGTATTATGAGTGATGTAGTATGCAGTATTACAGTAAAAGTACTGCAGTATTATAGTGATGTAGTATGCAGTATTACAGTAAAAGTACTGCAGTATTATAGTGATGTAGTATGCAGTATTACAGTAAAAGTACTGCAGTATTATAGTGATGTAGTATGCAGTATTACAGTAAAGTACTGCAGTATTATAGTGATGTAGTATGCAGTATTACAGTAAAAGTATTGCAGTATTATAGTGATGTAGTATGCAGTATTACAGTAAAAGTACTGCAGTATTATGAGTGATGTAGTATGCAGTATTACAGTAAAAGTACTGCAGTATTATAGTGATGTAGTATGCAGTATTACAGTAAAAGTACTGCAGTATTATGAGAGATGTAGTATGCAGTATTACAGTAAAAGTACTGCAGTATTATAGTGATGTAGTATGCAGTATTACAGTAAAGTACTGCAGTATTATGAGTGATGTAGTATGCAGTATTACAGTAAAAGTACTGCAGTATTATAGTGATGTAGTATGCAGTATTACAGTAAAGTACTGCAGTATTATGAGTGATGTAGTATGCAGTATTACAGTAAAGTACTGCAGTATTATAGTGATGTAGTATGCAGTATTACAGTAAAGTACTGCAGTATTATAGTGATGTAGTATGCAGTATTACAGTAAAAGTACTGCAGTATTATAGTGATGTAGTATGCAGTATTACAGTAAAAGTACTGCAGTATTATGAGTGATGTAATATGCAGTATTACAGTAAAGTACTGCAGTATTATAGTGATGTAGTATGCAGTATTACAGTAAAGTACTGCAGTATTATAGTGATGTAGTATGCAGTATTACAGTAAAGTAGTGGTTTGGTCCTCTGACTGATATATTATTATTATGACATCATTAGATTATTAATAGTGAAGCATCAGTGTTAGAGCAGCATGTTACTGTTGTAGCTGCTGGAGGTGGAGCTAGTTTACACTACTTTATATACAGTTAGCTAGTTTAGTCCAGTGGTTCCCAACCTAGGGGTGGGGCCCCTCCAAAGGGTCAGCAGATAAATGTGAGGGGTGGTGAGATGATTAATGGGAGAGGAAAGAAGAAAAAACTAAGTTCTGATACACAAATGTGTTTTCAGTTTTTGGACTTTTTCTCTAATCTTTGATTTTTGCTAAAATATTGGATCATTTGAACATTTATTGAAATGAAACCATGTGAGAAGTTTAGAGGGAAAAATCACTATTTGGTGGAGCTGTTAACAACTCAGACATCATTCTTCACATTTAATATAATATGAAATAGTTTTGTTCACCTGTTTTATGTAACATTGGACCATAATATAGAGATGTTTCTATAGTTATTTCTCAAAAAACAAAAATAAACTCTCTCTGCTCTCTGAAAGCTTCATGAAGGATAAATCACTTTACCTTATTTACTTATGAATCCACATACATTACACCAACACCTTATATCATTATGAAATGAGATGTTTGCTTAAATCAGAAAACAATTATAACAAATAATTAGGTAAGGCCCACATGATACTCCTGTTTTCTTGCAATATCTTTGTAATGAAAAGTTATTATCATTTCATATTCCAGCTATTCCTCAAAAAACATGTTATAGATATCATGCCATTTAAATGTTTAACTTTTTACGAAACTCTAGTTTTTGTATTACTACCCCAAGCTTAAAAAAATAACACACATTCATTTCCTTTGGTTCTTATCATCTGTGACTGTCAGGAATATATATTTTGTGGACCACACAGATTATATATACATGTTAAAAAAGTAAAAAATAAAAAATATTTCAAACATGAAATCATTCTTGTGTGGACCAAAATATAATACAAATGATTATTCTTAACCAAAATGACAAAAGTGGCATCAAAACACATGTAAGGCCCACATGATACAGTAATTTCATCACACCTGTTTTAATTTAATGACCTGATGAGTAAAAGTACCTTAAAGTAGTATTACAGTGCAGTACTTAGTGTATTTAAAGAGGATGAACAGCACTACCTGTCAGCTCACATGATGCAACACAGACTCAACACTTAAAGCAATGATGTTGCTTTGATAATTAAACACTTCTTTGTTTAAATAACACATAAACGGGACATTTTAGTGAGTTTGTGTGTCTCCGGTAAACGGGCTGTTTGGTGACCGAAGATGGGAGCTGCTGAGCCGGGGGATGCTACAACTTCACCCCGGCTAACTTCAGCTAACTGCGGCTCGCTTCGGCTAAGCTAACTGCGGCTAACTTCGGCTAACTTCGGGCTAACTTCGGCTATTAGCTCTTAGCACCGACGTTAGCACCGGAGCTCGCCTCGCTTGCTCATCCCGACCCCCCGGTAAACGTTATAAAATATAAAAACCGGGGATTGTTTTATTAACAGCGGTGTGGACAGTCAAATAAAACTAAAACACGGTTTAATTACTCTTTTTATTTTTATTTTAATCCTTGTTTAGCTCGACTCGGTTACTCCTGAATCACATCATCACTGTGGAAAATCTAACAGCGATGATTTTATTTTTATATTTTTATATTTTTAACGTGGATTAAAATAAGTGACACTTTCCGGACAGCTCACCTTAGTTAAAGCATCAATTAATCGGTTGTTCTCGCTCACTCTCTCTGTCGTTAAATAATCACGGAGCTCCTGCGAAGTCTCCAGAAATCGGTTGCATGTCGGTTACACGACAGCGGCGTGTCCACCCAGTTAGCATCCGGGTCGACATAGTTGGGTTTTTTTTAACATAGGATGGTGACGCCACAACACGCCATGCTCTAACGCTGTAAACCATGACGTCGCCTTCCTAGGAAAAATAATATCTCATCCGGGTCGACGTAGTTGTTTTTTCTTTTACCCAGGATGGTACCCATAGGGTGGGTCATGGCGTCGCCATCCTAGGTAAAAAAACAACAACTCTGTCGACCCGGATGCTAAGTATAGTTTTTTAGTATAGTTGTTTTCTTGTATAACCTAGGACGGTGACGTCATAACCCGCAATGCTCTAACACTGTAAAGTGTAAACCATGACGTGACCATCCTAGGTAAAATAATAAATCATCGGGATCGCGGTATTTTATTAAACCTAGGATGGTGACGCCATAACCCATCATGCTCTGACACTGTAATCCCAATCACAGGTAGTAGGGTGGGTCATGACCGTTGCCATCCTAGGAAAAATAATAACTCATCCGGGTCAGCCCCGGAGGAAGCAATTCACTGAAAAGTACTTAATATTAACAATAAAAGTTAATTTATGTATTATTATATTTGTTATACGTTGTTTTATTCATAGTGGATAGCGTGAAACTCTATTAAAAGCGACATAAATTCGTTATTTGTACGCTATACATTTGAGTACTGTGACGAAGCTGAAGTTGGGTTCAGATTGGTAGTTAAAGGATAGGTTCACTTATTTTTGAGTGTCCTAAACTAGTGGTTTCTAACCATAAAATAATAAAAAGCCTACCAGGAAACCATCTTCACATGTTGTATAGTCTATCAGTCAAGTTATAGTTAATTATTTTCTCCGTAAAATCTCAGAAAATACATTTAAAATATCCCTTAAAATTGCAATACACTATTCAGCCACTAGATGTCGCACTATAGCACTAATATCTGCCTCCACTCCTATTGCTGTCAATATTGATTGTTTGTCACTGTGCCTCTCTCTCCTTTTTATTTCTCCTTTCTCTCCCTCTCTCTCTCTCAATCCCAATCGGTAAAGGTAGACGGCTGCCCAGTTCTACCTGAGGTTTATTCCCATTACAAGGGTTTTTTTTCCTTGCCGCTGTCGCCAAGTGCTGCTCATGTGGGAATGTTGGGTTTCTGTGAATTAATTTAAAGAATATACAGTCTAGACCTGCTCTATGTGTAAAGTGTCATGAGAATATTTTTATTGGCAACTAACAAACCTCAAGTCAAACTGTCAAACTTTATGGACTGATGCTACTTGTCTGTTATGGGATGGTGATGTGAAGCCTGTGTTTTAACTTATAGTTTGTTTGTTTGTTTTTTTTCTCTACTTTTTGTGTCTTGTTTTTGTGTCTTATGTGCCTGTACAGTCATGCCAGAGACCAATATGCTTACCCACTGAGAAATACACTCCCTACAGGTTTCTGCCTCAAATACACTCATAAACATATTGTAATGTACTGTTTTGTTGGGTTTTTTATTTATTTGAGAAACTCTGTCACGGGGCCTCCATTTTGGAAACAGTCATGGAGGCTCACTCACATGCACACGTGGTCGGTTGGGCATCCAAAACAAACAGAGAAGCTTAAATAACAACACACACAGAGCGGGAGCGTGGCTTAAACCCCCGCTCAGCTCAGGCCGCCGTTGTTTCCTGACATCTAGTGAGGCTCAATGTCAATATTAAAGTTCTCCACAGTCCAACGTTACATCTTAGATAGATAGATAGATAGATAGATAGATAGATAGATAGATAGATAGATAGATAGCTACATAGATAGATAGATAGATAGATAGATAGATAGATAGATAGATAGATAGATAGATAGATAGATAGATAGATAGATAGATAGATAGATAGATAGATAGAAAAAAGTGCCAGAGAAAGTGCACTGCATACCAGGACGAGGTGGAGCAGTAGTCAGTGTGGTGCACAGAAAACAACATGGCACTGACCAGTACCAAGACTAAGGAGCTGGTCATAGACTACAGAAGAAATAAAACAGACACTCCGCCCCTGTTCATTGGCGGGGACTGTGTGGGTCACAGACTTCCAGTTTCTGGGTGTTTATATAAAGGAAGACCTGACCTGGAGCATCAACACCACTGCTATCATCAAGAAGGCCCAGCAGAGATTGCACTTTCTGAGAGTACTCAGGAACAAAAACCAACTCACACAAAAACTTCCCGTGTCCTTTTATCTTTGCTCCATAAAGAGTCTGTCTGTCTGTCTGTCTGTCTGTCTGTCTGTCTGTCTGTCTGTCTGTCTGTCTGTCTGTCTGTCTGTCTGTCTGTCTGTCTGTTTTTCTCAAAAATGAAAAAAAAAATCCAAAACCTAAATTTTTTTTCTCAGAATTCTTACTTTAAAAAAATAGTCCCTACATTTTTTTTTTTAGGTTTAGGGTTGACTTTTCTCCAAAACCTTTAAAAAAAATAAAATTATTCTTTTTCATTTTTGAGAAAAGTCCTACATTTTTTTTATTTTTTTGGGAGAAAAGTCAGAATTCTGCCTTTTTTATAAACCCTAAAAGAAAACATTTTTTTAGGGAGGATTTTTTGTCCAAAAAAAAAATCCTCCAAAACCTTTAAAAAAAATAAATTATTTTTTATCATTTTTGAGAAAAGTCCTACATTTTTTGTATTTTTTTGGGAGAAAAGTCAGAATTACCAATTATTATCTATCGATCGATCGATCTTTTGAATGTTTACATTATTCATCAGATATGTAACTGAATGAGCGTTGCTAACTGCTGGATGAGCCGTTGCTACCACAGCGGGTTTGACACTAACTTCAGCCGGGTCAGAGGCCTCGTGAGGCGGCCGTTGCTCCGCCCTCGCGCGGCTGCTCCGTCCATTTCTTCTGCGCATGCGCGGCCCCTAAGCTCCCTCTTTTACTGTGGCAGTGAGCGAGAGGCACCATGAAGGCGTCCGGCACAGTACGTAAAATCCTTAATTTACCGTCAGAAAGTGGAAATACTCGACCGGAGAGAGCTCAATCCACTATATAACGTTACCGGTGTCTGTTTTATGCTTGACCGTGGTGAAATAGTCCACTTTAAAGCAATTATTTTAAGCTTTTATTCCGTCCCCGGTGATTGTAGAGAATACAACATGGCGTCCTCGGTACCATGTGGACGGCGGTTGGTGAAACGTGTTTGAGTCACAGCCGCATGTTAACAGACAGAGACTCACTTATAACAATATAACACTACTAAATATATTACGGCATATTTATAGGTGTTTATTTAGCGGTCATTAATCTGGTAAACGGGCCTCATGGCTACTCTCCTGTGTATTCAGCTAATGGAAGCTAATGTTAGCTGCTAACGTGTGTTGTCGTCACTACTAACATAGCTATTTTAGTGATAATTATCTTTACTACTTATAGCTTTTTAAAGTGTTACATGCTGTTAAAAACGATCCTCTAGTGTTAAAACACCTCTTAGGTTGCTCATGGTCAGTTGAAGCAGTTTTTATAGGTGAGGGTATCAGATTTTGCAGAACACTTGTGGTTACCAACTCTATATAATATAATATAAATTACTTTTACCACAGATAGCAGCTTGTTAATCGTTATCTGTACTACTTATAGCTTTTTTAAAGTGTTACATGTTATTTAAACTATCCTCTAGTGTTAAATCACTTCTGTTAATGTCACTTATGGTCAGTTGAAGCAGTTTAAGTGGGGGTACCAGATTTTGCAGAACACCTGTGATTAGCAAACTAATATGATACAACACAGATAGCAGCTTTATAATCATTATCTGTACTTCTTCTGGCTTTCTAAAGTGTTACTTCTTATGTAAAACTATCCTCGAGTGTTAAATCACCTGTTAATGCCATGAATGAAGCAGTTTTTTTAAGTGTAGGTACCAGATTTTGCAGAACACCTCTAATATTTAAACCTGATGCATTATAATATAAATAAGTATTAATCCCTTCAGGAGCAGCTTGGCACACACAGAGACAGATATACAACACAAAAGGAAGATAATAATAAACCATCTTTACTAGATGTAAAGTTTGTTTAATATAATAAAGATCAGATTAAGCTTTCAGCCAAAGTAACAATAATAAGACATTTAAAGTATTAAGTCGTCAACCTGCAGAGAGAATTAATTAATTTAGAAAAGCAGCTAAAACTTCTTAATAAATAAACACTTGTGACTTTCTGCAGGATTTATTGAATGCATTAAATGAAATCATTTAAAACTCTTTAACAGGACGCCGTCCATAATAAAAAATCAAGGATATCTTTAAAGTCGCTTCAGTCACAAACGGACCGAATTTGCACCCAAACCCAAAGATCACATTACTGCAGCGGTGTGATTTTTATCTGGTGTGCAGACAGAAAGTTTGAGCCTTGTCGCCTTTCTCTGACTCTGTTAATGTCTCTGAAAGTGAAATCAAGGTTCAACAATTCATCCTTCATTTATTTAACCATCAAACGCTTAAAAATTCCTGTTTAAGATCAGAGAGTTCTAAATAAATACTCAATAGACTTGTTTCTATTTTTAATTATTAAGGAGGTTAAATGTTTAAACCAGGAGGGTTAAACTCAGGTTTAAAGGTCCCAAATACAGACCAGTTAGATCTGATGTGAGAAGGGAGGAAGGACAGAAGAAAGGAAGGAAGAAAGAAGGATGGAAGGAAAGGAAGATGGAAGTGAGGAAGGAAAATAAGATGGAAGGAAGGGAAAGGGGGCAAGAAAAGATGGAAAGGAAAGGGAGGAAGGACAGAAGAAAAGACGGGATGGAAAGAAGGAAAGTGGACCTTATTGGACCCCTCGGCGGGCTGGTTCTGGCCCTTGAGCCTCATGTTTAACACCTCTGGTTTAAACTGGTAAAAGTTGCTTTGAGTCCAAAATCTTACAATTTTCAAACTTCTCTTAAAAGAAAAACGGCAAATTCACGTTTTCAGAGGCTTTAATTAAACTATGTGAACCAATCAGAAGACAGTAAACACGATGATGATGATCGTAGCGTTGATCCTGACCCGTCTCTCTCTCTCTCGTCTCACAGCTTAGGGAATACAAAGTCATCGGGCGTCTCCTGCCCTCGTTGAAGAACCCGGCCCCCCCCCTCTACCGGATGAGGATCTTTGCCCCGAATCATGTCGTGGCAAAGTCCCGTTTCTGGTACTTCGTCTCCCAGCTGAGGAAGATGAAGAAGGCGTCTGGAGAGACCGTTTACTGCGGACTGGTGAGTGGCACAGAGAATTTAATGAATCTGTCAGCTGTCAGATTATCAATAAAGTAGTTTGATCCAGAAAAAAGGAGAAAAATGTTGATTTTAAATGTTAAATATTCAGTTTTCTGTCACAGAAGATGAAAAAAAGCAGAAAATATTCACATTTAAGAAGCTGAATCAGGAAAAAGACACGAAACAATTAACTGATTATCAATCTATTGATTATTTGATCGTATCCATGGTAACAGTTCAGTGTTTTAAAGGTTGAACATTTCATCACTTAATGTTTGTTTCTCTCTCAAAGTGTTTAAACTGCTTATATTCTGCACTTTAATGTGTTCAGCAGTTATTAACACATTAAAATGATGATATAATAATTATTCATATTCTTCACATACTATAATCATCTTCTTTGGCGCCATAATTAAACCTTCAAAGTTCAATCTTGACACAAAACTCTGAGCTCATGAACTATTTTACTCACTTTCTCTGAGCTCCAACAGACTGTGTTTTTAAAAGCTTAAAAAAATCTTATTTTATATAGAATAAAAGTTCAGGAGCCAAAACTCTTAAAGATAAAAACCTTTTTAAAGCATAAATGAGTTTAATCTCAGTTCATTCCTCTTTGTTTCCTCTGAACTTAAACAATGAAATGACCTTTGACCCCCGCTGTGTTCTTCAGGTCCACGAGAAGACGCCACTGAAGGTGAAGAACTTCGGTATCTGGCTGCGTTACGACTCTCGTAGCGGAACCCACAACATGTACAGAGAGTACAGAGACCTGACCACCTCTGGAGCCGTCACCCAGTGCTGTGAGTACTAACACACTGTAAATATAGATAGATGGTAGAACATACTGAAAATGTCAAATGGTGTAACCACAAAAGAATGATACATATTACATATTTTATCACCTACAGTGTATTTAAGTGGACTTATACTAATAATGACTTCATTTAAAACATGTAAATGGTTCCTGGTCTCCATGGTAACCAGAGTAAATGTAATATTTAGAACAATTGTATTCCATTACCTTTATTTAATATAAAGTTATAATGTAAGATCATGCCAAACTAGTTGATATGGTGTTTTATTGACTATTTACTGTTTTTAAGCAAGTTGAATTATTTGGTACAAAGTTTTTATGGTTACACCACTTAGACATTTTTGCCATAATCCTCTAATATATTCTCTCTAAATGGATTAAAAGCAGAAATTTGATGCTGGGTCCACAAAAAAAGAATGTGTGAAGTTATTCATACGTTTATTTTCACATTTTAAGTTTAACACATTATGGTCTGTAGTCCTGATTTAAATGAAACGACTCCTCACCTTTAATGCAGCCAAACCCAAAGATCACATCTTCAGTGTTGTGGTTTTTTTTATCTGGTTGCAAACATTAAATATTTGAACCTTGTCGCCTTTCTCTGCTGCTGCTGTGCCTCTGAAAGTGAATCCAAGGTTCAACAATCATCCAGTCTGTTATTAACTTATTCACCTGGAATACATCAAGCTTGTTTAATTATATTATGAGGTTTTATTTTACACAATAAGTTCATATTTATAATATTTAAAAGTTCGATAGTAACAAGATTAATATTTCAAAATAAAAAGTGGATTATAAAACTAAAATTAAAATCAGTAATAGTTCATTAAAGGACAAAGTGAGGAGAGTTAAAGGAGTTTCTTTAGGTTGAACTGAGTAATCAATAGTCGAAGGTAAACACTGATCAGCTGATCAATATGTACGATCACAGCTGAGAAGCTCAGATAGAAACTAATAAAAATAATAAATGTTAATATTAAAATAATGATTTAATGAACTTTACTGTCATTCTTTAAACTGTAAGACCATTAAATTAACGTGTTTCTGTTTGCTCTTTATAATTATAATAATTAAACTTAATAATCAATACAAAAAATAACAAATTATGAAATTATAGTTTTAAAAAAACATAAAATTGTTTTAAAGATAAATAGAAATAATTTGAGTAAAAATCCATTCAGTGTAGGAAAAGGTAAAAATAGATTTAATCATGATAAAATATAAACAATATAATGAATAATCAATAAGTAAAATGATAAGCAATAATAAATAAAAAAATTATAAACTTGTACACAAATCATAAAATTGTTAAGAAAAAATAAAGTAAAAAATAATTCAATGTAATAATAATAGAAACGACAATAAATAAAATGATAAACATGTGTACATTAACATTATTTAAAAGAAAACAACAATTAGAGGAAAAACAAATTTAGTGTATTAAAATATAAACTGTATTTAAAGAAGATGATAAAAAAGGAATTAAAGGAAAATTCAAACTTAAATAAAATGAGGAAAAACACTCCGATTTTATTTAAAAAATGACGCCTGAACTGAAACCCGACCCCTGACCTTGTATTAACCCCCCCCCCCCCCCCCCCCCCCCCCCGATATAAAACCTAAACTTTATTCTCTTCCTTCCTCTCAGATCGTGATATGGGAGCTCGCCATCGCGCTCGTGCTCACTCCATCCAGATCATGAAGGTTCAAGTCATCGCTGCCAACAAGTGTCGCAGACCGGCGATCAAGCAGTTCCACGTGAGTGTGACCACCACCACGATGATGATGTTGTTGTTGTTGCCACGGCGACGGCGGGTCTCTCTCTGGACTGCCTCCTCATTAGTCAGCTCCAGTTTAAAAACCCGGCAGACTAAAAGCCAGATTCCTCTTCCAGATCTGCAGCTTCTCTCCTTCTCATCTGGCGGTTATGAAACTGGCGACATTTACCATTTTAATCATTTATTATATCCTTAAAAATGTCTTAATTTAGTTTTGATAAGTTTAAAAATGTGTTAAAATTAGGGCTGGGCGACATGCACAGAATCATATCACAATATTTTTTAGAAAATTGTAGAAATGTCTGTCGATGCTTTCACAAAATATAAATGCAAAGAGATTTTTGATGATGATCAGTGATATAAAGTTCATAACATTACATCATTTTACTGTAATGCAGCTTTTAAAAGAACAACACTTATGACATATTACGATATTCACAATCTAAGACGATAATAATGATTTATCTGCGAGTAATTATATTTGTTGAGTTTGTGTTATTTTAATCGTTATATTCTGAAATAACAGCTTTTACATTATTATGTCTCAGTAATTGTTTTATTTCCTTTTTAAAGAGGTTTTAAAAATGTGTGTTTATACTCAGTTTTTAAACCTCTGATTGTGGATTTTATCATCTGTTCTTTAATTTTAACTTCTTATTAATCTGAGTGTTATTTTTTATTCTTCTGCAGGATTCGAAGATCAAGTTCCCTCTGCCTCACAGAGTCCTGCGCCGCCAGCACAAACCCCGCTTCACCACCAAGAGGCCAAACACCTTCTTCTAAACCAGTTCTGTTTGTTTTTTTCATATTGTGCGGGAAAAAATAAAGAAGACTATGAGAACAGAAGAAGAAGAGCTGTGTGTCGTCTTTCTGTTGATTTGAAACTGTTATTAATAATACTATAGTTTATTTTATTAGGATATAACATTTATACAAAAATGCATTACAACAAAGAAAATGAAAACCTGCAAGAAAGAAACATCATAAACAAACAAACACTACAGAAAATAAAATGTCATATTAATCCAAATTATACATCACATCAGATTTTTGTATTATATATATCAATACATGTGAGGATTTATAGTCACATATATAAAAATACAACTTGAAATATTAATAAAACTGAAGAAACAAGTAAAACAGGACACGTGTGGGAACTAATTCACATTAAAATCAGACAAACTAATAAACTGGAGATAATAATGATCTATTTTATTTTAAGGTGCCTTTCAGGGCACTCGATGTCACCTTACAATACACATAAAAACAATTAAAAGAGCAAAAGGGACACATGTAAGTACAATAAAAACAAATAAAATCAGAAAACTGCGGATGACAAATTAAAGTGAGTATGAAAGTTTGAAGAGGGATTTGAAGATAAATATATTAATACATCATCACACTGCCTCCACCAGAGAAGACAGAAGATATGCCAAATGTTTCATCGGCGCAACCCAGATATTCATCTCTGCTGATCGTCCCATTAATGCATGTTCCTTATTAATGCTGCTCAATTTAAAGGGAAATAAACAGACATAAGATTTATCACCAAGAAGCTTTGTTAAAACAGGAAATAATCTACTAAACACAAATGTCCTTACTTTTTGTGCTATGTTTAGTTAAAGATATAATTGGATATGTATGTGTGTGTGTGTGTGTGTGTGTGTGTTTGGAAGATTGCTGCAGTTACACACAGTGTCCACATGGTGGCAGCGTTACCCAACACATGAAGGAATTATTCTACTGTCCTCTTCCTGAAAATCAGCAGAAGACAGAAGCTGAATTATTAGGGCCCGAGCACTGACAAGTCAGTGAGGGACCTATTGTAATTGCCGGAATTATTATTATTATTATTATTAGGGCCCGAGCACTGACAAGTCAGTGAGGGACCTATTGCTTTTGCCAGGATTCTTATTATTATTTTTCACGTTCTTATGCCGCCACTTTAGGCGCATTTTTGGTGGCCTGAACATGCATGAAAACTCATGAAATTCTGCACACACGTCGCAGCTGGTGAAAATTTATTTAATTTAACGTGATTGGACGCAAGCGTGGTAAGGGGACTCGCTAGCGCCCCCACACGTCGGGTCATGTGACCACAAATCTTCTCGGATCTGCATGAAATTTACATATGTCATAGGTCTCATCGGATCATTGGGAAATTAATTTTGTGGAATTTTTTTACCAAACAGGAAGTCGCCCACGCGGTGTGGCGTGCACCGATTTTCATTTTTCGAATACCGCTTTGAGGACTTTATGATGTTCTCAGAATCATGAAACCTGCCACGTAGGTTTCAAATCATGAGCTCTTTCATCTGATACCACATTTGCCCAACATTTTGCCCCAACAGCCCAATAGCGCCCCCTAATGCCTTTTCCCACTTAGCATGTACTGACAAACTCTAAAACTCACCAAATTGGACACACTCGTCAAGACTCACGAATATTATTTTTTGGTATGACCGCAACCTTTTAAGTGCCAAAATGACTCTACAGCGCCCCCTAGAACATTAAAAAATGAAGCCCCGCCTTCTACATGCACGTACATGAACGAAATGTAGGATTCATATATATCATGACCAGACGCACAAAAAAGCCTCTTGGACCCATACCCTAAGTCCAACAGGAAGTCGGCCATCTTGGATCACAGGTGCATTTTTGTCGCCATTTTCCCCATTTGCAGGCCTCGTACTTTAACAATCTCTTCCTGCAGTTTTGACTCCACAGACTTCAGATTGGAACTGTATCATCCTCAGACCTTGATGATGTAAACTTGACGACAGATTTTTCCTACGTTATACCAGGTGGGCGTGGCAGTCGTTTGTTTGTATAAACAAACAACTCCTTATAACTCCTCCATACATTGTCGGATGTTAATACATGCACTGCGTAAAATGTCACACCTGTTGAAGCCGTTTCAATTTCAACATCATTGGGGGTGGATGTGGCAAGGGGTCTCCATAGCGCCCCCTAACAGCAGGTCATGTGACCACAAACTTTGTCTGATCTTCGTGAAATGTACAGGACTCATAGCACTCATGGGTAAACCCCCAAATTATTTTTTTCAAATTTTTCGCTCTAACAGGAAGTGAGTTATTGTGCATTTCCTGCGTCAATTTTCCGTTTTTCCCTCTGCGTTTAGAGGACTTTCCCGTCTTCACAGAATCACCAAATTGCCCACATAGGTTCACACTCAGGAGCACTTTAATTTGAGACCATAACTGCCTCTGGGCGTGGCACAACAGCTCAATAGCGCCCCCTAATGCCTTTATCCATTTTGTACATTTTCACAAACTCCTACACTCACCAAATTGAACACATACGTCAACATTCACACAGATTGACTACTGACAAAGTTTGGGATTTTTAAGTGAGAAGATGACTTCACAGCGCCCCCTGGAAAATTTCAAAGTTTAAGCCCCGCCTTCCACATTGACATAGAGAAATGAAATCGACAAGGCCTATGTATTATGTCCAGACGCACAAAAAAGCCTCTTGGACCCATACCCTAAGTCCAACAGGAAGTCGGCCATCCAGGCAAAACTGTTCAATCTGGATGATTTTCATTATTATTATATTTGTACGCCTTTTTGACAGCCTAAACATGCCCCAAAACTCACCAAAACTTGCAATCATGTCCGATCCGGAGAAAACTTTGATATTTTAAGGAGCGCGGAAATGGCCGACGCAAAAATTGATTAATAGCGCCCCCTAGAAAATTTAAAAAATCAAGCCCCTCGACTCAGATTGACGTAGACAAACGAAATTCGGTGAACACATGTATCATGTCCAGACGCACTAAAAAGCCTCTTGGACCCATAGCCTAAGTCCAACAGGAAGTCGGCCATCCAGGCAAAAATGCTCAATCTTGACGCTTTTTTGGCCCTTCACCCACATTCCTTTGTGCTGAGAAGTCACCCAGACTCATTTGTGGTCTTAGACTGCCATCTAGTGGAGACATTAACCGCTGCACACAATGTTCAATTAAAGGCACAGGAGCAAAGACATCTACATGCCAGTTTTGACAGCCCTGCGACTGACGCACGCACCGACGTGCACGTACGGCGTTACAGTTGGGGGGAAACCGGGGGGGGGTGCGAGGGCCCTTCGACACTGCTTGCAGTTTTAATTAGGGCCCGAGCACTGACAAGTCAGTGAGGGACCTATTGCTTTTGCCAGGATTCTTATTATTATTATTATTATTATTATTATTATTATTCACGTTCTTATGCCGTGTCATGAATCGCATTTTTGACGGCTTGAACATAAATGAATACTCATGAAATTCTGCACACACGTCGCAGCTGGTGAAAATTTATTTAATTTAACGTGATTGGACGCAAGCGTGGTAAGGGGACTCGCTAGCGCCCCCTAACGTCGGGTCATGTGACCACAAATCCTCTCGGATCGGCATGAAATTTAAATATGTTACAGCTCTCATCGGATTATTGGGAAATTAATTTTGTGGAATTTTTTTACCAAACAGGAAGTTGACCACGCGGCGTGGCGTGCACCGATTTTCACAATTTCGAACAACGCTTTGAGGACTTTATGATGTTCACAGAATCATGAAACCTGCCACGTAGGTTTCAAATCATGAGCTCTTTCATCTGATACCACATTTGCCCAATATTTTGGCCCAACAGCTCAGTAGCGCCCCCTAATGCCTTTTCCCACTTAGCATGTACTGACAAGCTCTAAAACTCACCAAATTGGACACACTTGTCAAGACTCACGAATATTATTTTTTGGTATAACCGCAACTTTTTAAGTGCCAAAATGACTCTACAGCGCCCCCTAGAACATTAAAAGTTGAAGCCCCGCCTTCTACATGCACGTACATGAACGAAATTTAGGAATCATATATATCATGACCAGACGCACAAAAAAGCCTCTTGGACCCATACCCTAAGTCCAACAGGAAGTCGGCCATCTTGGATCACAGGTGCATTTTTTCCGCCACAGGTGCATTTTTCCAGGCCTCGTACTTTAACGCACTCCTCCTGCAGTTTTGACTCCACAGACTTAAGATTCGCATTGTATCATCATCAGACCTTGATGATGTAAACTTGACGACAGATTTTTCCTACGTTATACCAGGTGGGCGTGGCTGTTGTTTGTTTGTATAAACAAACAACTCCTTATAACTCCTCCATACATTGTCGGATGTTTATACATGCACTGCGTAAAATGTCACACCTGGTGACGCCGTTTCAATTTCAACATCATTGGGGGTGGATGTGGCAAGGGGTCTCCATAGCGCCCCCTAACAGCAGGTCATGTGACCACAAACTTTGTCTGATCTTCGTGAAATTTACAGGTCTCATAGCACTCATGGGTAAACCCTCAAATTATTTTTTTCAAATTTTTCGCTCTAACAGGAAGTGAGTTATTGTGCATTTCCTGCGTCAATTTTCCGTTTTTCCCTCTGCGTTTAGAGGACTTTCCCGTCTTCACAGAATCACCAAATTGCCCACGTAGGTTCACACTCAGGCGCACTTTAATTTGAGACCATAACTGCCTCTGGGCGTGGCACAACAGCTCAATAGCGCCCCCTAATGCCTTTATCCATTTTGTACATTTTCACAAACTCCTACACTCACCAAATTGTACATATACGTCAACAGTCACACAGATTGACTACTGACAAAGTTTGGGATTTTTAAGTGAGAAGATGACTCCACAGCGCCCCCTGGAAGATTTCAAAGTTTAAGCCCCGCCTTCCACATTGACATAGAAAAATGAAATCGACAAGGCCTATGTATTATGTCCAGACGCACAATAAAGCCTCTTGGACCCATACCCTAAGTCCAACAGGAAGTCGGCCATCCAGGCTAAAATTTTCAATCTGGATCAGTTTTATTATTATTATAGTTGTACGCCTTTTTGACAGCCTAAACATGCCCCAAAACTCACCAAAACTTGCAATCATGTCCGATCCGGAGAAAACCTTGATATTTTAAGGAGCGGGGAAATGGCCGACGCAAAAATTGATTAATAGCGCCCCCTAGAAAATTTAAAAAATCAAGCCCCTCCACTCAGATTGACGTAGACAAACCAAATTCGGGAAACACATGTATCGTGTAAAGACGCACAAAAAAGCCTCTTGGACCCATAGCCTAAGTCCAACAGGAAGTCGGCCATCCAGGCAAAATGCTCAATCTTGATGCTTTTTTTACCCTTCACCCACATTCCTTTGTGCTGAGAAGTCACCCAGACTCATTTGTGGTCTTAGTTTGCCATCTAGTGGAGACATTAACCGCTGCACACAATGTTCAATTAAAGGCACAGGAGCAAAGACATCTACATGCCAGTTTTGACAGCCCTGCGACCGCCGCACGCACCGACGTGCACGTACGGCGTTACAATTGGGGGGGTAAACGGGGGGGTGCGAGGGCCCTTCGACACTGCTTGCAGTTTTAATTATTATTATTATTCAAGTGCCGCGTAATGAATCGCATTTTTGGCGGCTTGAACATAAATGAAAACTCATGAAATTCTGCACACACGTCGCAGCTGGTGTAAATTTATTTAATTCAACGTGATTGGACGCAAGCGTGGTAAGGGGACTCGCTAGCGCCCCCTAACGTCGGGTCATGTGACCACAAATCTTCTCTGATCGGCATGAAATTTAAATATGTTACAGCTCTCATCGGATCATACGGAAATTAATTTTGTGGAATTTTTTTACCAAACAGGAAGTTGACCACGCGGCGTGGCGTGCACCGATTTTCACAATTTCGAACACCGCTTTGAGGACTTTATGATGTTCACAGAATCATGAAACCTGCCACGTAGGTTTCAAATCATGAGCTCTTTCATCTGATACCACATTTGCCCAATATTTTGCCCCAACAGCTCAGTAGCGCCCCCTAATGCCTTTTCCCACTTAGCATGTACTGACAAGCTCTAATACTCACCAAATTATACACACTCATCAAGACTCATGAATATTATTTTTTGGTATAACCGCAACCTTTTAAGTGCCAAAATGACTCTACAGCGCCCCCTAGAACATTAAAAGTTGAAGCCCCGCCTTCTACATGCACGTACATGCACGAAATTTAGGATTCATATATATCATGACCAGACGCACAAAAAAGCCTCTTGGACCCATACCCTAAGTCCAACAGGAAGTCGGCCATCTTGGATCACAGGTGCATTTTTTCTGCCACAGGTGCATTTTTTCAGCCCGCGTACTTTAACGAACTCCTCCTGCAGTTTTGACTGCAGAGACTTCAGATTAGAACTGTATCATCCTCAGACCTTGATTATGTAAACTTGATGACAGATTTTACCTACGTTATACCAGGTGGGCGTGGCAGTCGTTTGTTTGTATAAACAAACAACTCCTTATAACTCCTCCATACATTGTCGGATGTTTATACATGCAGTGCGTGAAATGTCACACTTGGTGACGCCGTTTCAATTTCAACATCATTGGGGGTGGGTGTGGCAAGGGGTCTCCATAGCGCCCCCTAACAGCAGGTCATGTGACCAAAAACGTTGTCTGATCTTCGTGAAATTTACAGGACTCATAGCACTTATGGGTAAACCCCCAAATTAATTTTTTCAAATTTTTCACTCAAACAGGAAGTGAGTTATTTTGCATTTCCTGCGTCAATTTACCATTTTTCCAACAGCGTTTAAAGGACTTTCCCGTCTTCACAGAATCACCAAATTGTACACATACGTCAACAGTCACACATATTGCCTACTGACAAAGTTTGGGATTTTTAAGTGAGAAAATGACTCCACAGCGCCCCCTGGAAGATTTCAAAGTTTAACCATTATATGAATACCTTATCCCCTTTCATTTCTGGTCTTGGTCTGCCATCTAGTGGAGACATTAACCCCCCTTCACACAATGTTCCATTGAAGCAGCAGGAGCAAAGACCTTTACATGGCTGCTGTCAATGCCCTGCGACTGCGACAAGCACTGACGTTCCTGCGTATGAAGACCTACCTGCGCGCCCTCCGACTGCGCCACAGTCCGACGTGCGTGGATGTGCGAGGGCCCTTCGACACTGCTTGCAGTTTTAATGTTGGTTTTACTGTTTCTATACATTTGTTTCAACAGAAAAAAAAAATCTAAATTCAGTTTCAAAATGTTGGAAAACGAAGAAGAACAACAGCTGTACTCAACGTTGCTATGGAAACGCTGCAGGAAATGTTGTAGTGTCCAATCTCTGCTGGGTGCACTGCATTTATTTATTTATTATAAACATATTTATATATCAAACCAGCAGAACTCCAACTACCCGATGCACCGCTGCACAGAGGGGCAAGAGGAGAATTTATATATATATATTTATGTTTATATATTAATTATTAGACTCCTGAAACTGAACGGCTGCAGCAGTGATGATGCAGATGTGTCCTGTTCAAAACATCTGCATCAAGTGTTTGTTGTATTTTATGTTTTTTTCAGTACAAACATGAACACTTTGCTCTGGTCCTCTGAAATAATGCGAACGTGGAAGTAACTTAAAACTGCATTCTATCAAAAGGCCACCAGGGGGCGACCGTTTTGGTGTCAAAAGGACTTCCGTCTCTGTACAAGTCAATGGAGAATTCACCAACTTCTCACTTGATTTCTAACCTCAGTAAACGTTTTCAAAATGTGTTTATGGTCTCAATCGCTAGTTTAAAGCCTTCTTCAATGCAGTATGATGTTCATTTGGGACATTTTGGCCTCCCTGATTTTATATGTGACGATAAAGCAGGGTATGCATTAGGGCGTGGCTACGTGGTGATTGACAGGTTTGACTGGTTCACAGGTTCAGGAGGGCGCCTCATGCTCCTCCTGATGCCCATATAAGTAGAATCCCTGTTTTTATTTTTCCCAGCATGCACCTGAAATTTTCAAGATGGCGCTGCTCAGATCCGATACTATTGGCCTCCGAGCAGCAGTCCACAAACCAATGGGTGACGTCACGGATGTTACGTCCATTTTATATACAGTCTATGAGGTGAACGCTCTCTAAAGACACTTTACAGCAGGTCTGATCTAATAATCACTAAAGTGTTTTTAGTCTCTGTGTCTGTTTGCAGTTCCTTTGCATCATTTTGTAGCCGCTTTGTGTCTCTGTCAACATGTTGCCTGTTTGTAGTTGGTATTGCGTTGCTCTTTGCAGTCACTTTGCATCTGTTTTTATTCCCTTTGAGTCTGTTTTTATTCTCTTTACGTCTGTTTTTATTCCTTTTGTGTCCGTTTTTAGTCTCCTTGCATCTATTTTTATTCCCTTTGTGTCCGTCTTTAGTCTCTTTACGTCTGTTTTTAGTCTCTTTGTGTCTGTTTTTAGTCTCTTTGTGTCTGTCTTGAGTCTCTTTACGTCTGTTTTTATTCCTTTTGTGTCCGTCTTTAGTCTCTTTACGTCCGTCTTTAGTCTCTTTACGTCTGTCTTTAGTCTCTTTAGGTCCGTCTTTAGTCTCTTTACGTCTGTTTTTAGTCTCTTTACGTCTGTTTTTAGTCTCTTTACGTCTGTTTTTAGTCTCTTTAGGTCCGTCTTTAGTCTTTTTACGTCCGTCTTTAGTCTGTTTACGTCTGTTTTTATTCCCTTTGCGTCTGTTTTTAGTCTCTTTACGTCCGTCTTTAGTCTCTTTACGTCTGTTTTTAGTCTCTTTACATCTGTTTTTATTCCCTTTGTGTCTGTTTCTAGTCTTTTTCAAAGTCTAAAATGTTGTATTGGATGTGTCTGGAGCTCTTGGCCCGGTGCCTGCAGGCCTCTTCAGTAATCCATCCATGCTTTAAACACCACTGGGTTTCAGGCTGCAGAGATTCAAGCTGCTGTGACAGAAATAAACCGGGTTGTGTGTTGTTCTTTAGATGCAAGAACCTGAATGAATGAAGTTTTGTGTTTGACATGTTTAGCTTCTTTTTGTTTTTACCTGCAGCTTCAGTTGGAAACACGCTGACGCTCAGTCTAATGAGATGTTTGGCTCATTATCAGGCGGCGTGCTGAGAGCAGGCTGGTGTTACAGTAGAAGTGGTGGAGGTAACTGTGGGGGTTTGATGGGAGTTAACTGGGTGTGTGTGAAGGAGACGGAGCAGTGGGTGGCTGCAGAAAAGACCTCACTCAGTGATGGAAAACATTCTTTTCAATGAGTCACAGTCATAAACATGTAAAATCATTACAGATACCCAGAAAAAAAAGAGTCAAAGTCGGAGCTGACTTCACCTCACGGAATGAGAAACACTCTCCAAAGCAAACAGGAGAAAAATGGGACTCAAACTGGTGATTCTGATGGTTAATTAAATTCTAATATACAGGCGCATGTTTATGAGCCGGATCCAACTATTAGTGCTCGCTTAGCAGCAACATTTTCCATTATTTGTGAGCCGCTCTTTAAAGAACACTTCTGACAGGAAACAGGTTATAACTCCAGAAATCAATTCCATACAGAGGCGCTCGGTACACGCTGCAGTTTTTTATTGTCGGAGTTAAAAGTCTGTTTAGAAATACGTTTAAACGCTCTCGGCCTCTCGAGCTCTCCAACTCCACAGAAAGTTAAAGTTAGTGCTTCCCAGCGGAGCTCATTGTGAACGCGGTATCGCCAAGAACTCAGAGGCCATTAAATATAACTGGCTGTGCTTTCGGCCCGACATAAATGTTTGAAATACTGGAGACTTCCCCCCGAAGATGAAATATGTTTCATGACATACAGTACAGAGCTGCTAATGGCTCCTAGACACAAAGCCAGTGGTGGAACAACTGAGATCCTTCACTTAAAGGAGCAGTGTGCAGAGTTTAGTGGCATCCAGCACAACAATCCTGCAGGAAATATAATATAATATTTTAATTAGTGATTAAGCACCTAACAGTAAGGAGTGCAGAGGGAGCAGCTCCTCTTCCACCATGTTTTACAGCCTCCGCAGGTTTTCCTACATGCTTGGAAAGGGGAAAAGAATTCAGTTGGTTGCAATCTTCAACTTCACCACTAGATGCCACTAAATCATTCAGACTGGTCCTTTAACCTTCCTGTCGTCCTCCCGGGTCAAATTGACCCCGGCTCTTTTGGCGGTTCCTTCTTCCCTTCCTTCCTCCCTCTTTCTTTAATTTTTTTCTTCGCTCTTCCCCTCCTTCCCTCTTTCTTTGCTCCCTCTTCCTTCCTTCCTTCCTTTCTTCCTTCCTTCCATCCTTCCTTCCTTTCTTCCTTCCTTCCTTCCTCCTTTCCTCCCTCCCTCCCTCCCTCCCTCCCTCCTTACTCCTTTTGTTATCTTCCTTCCTTCCTCCCTTCCTTTTCTCCTTACTTCCTTCCTCTTTTCCTCCTTACTCCTTCCTTCCTTCCTTCCTTCCTCCCTCCTTACTCCTTTCCTTCCTTCCTTCCTTCCTTCCTCCTTTCCTCCCTCCCTCCCTCCTTACTCCTTTTGTTATCTTCCTTCCTTTCTTCCTTCCTTCCTCCCTTCATTTTCTCCTTACTTCCTTCCTCCTTTCCTCCTTACTCCTTCCTTCCTTCCTTCCTTCCTTCCTCCCTCCTTACTCCTTTCCTTCCTTCCTTCCTTCCTCCTTTCCTCCCTTCCTCCTTCCTCCTTTCCTTCCTTCCTCCCTTCCTGGGGGGAAGGAAGACAACATTTAAGAAAACATCACAAAATATTGACCTCAATTTGATCCAATAACATAATTTATTTCCTTAACTTTCCATTTTGTCTTCTGTTTTATTGTTGTGTTTTGCACCTCAGGCCCACCGTACATGCACTTGTACATTTGGCATGAAAATAAAAACATGTTTTCATGCAGTAAAGCTGATGATTTAGGTCAGAATACATAGGCACCAGCGTTGGCTTTCTACCAGCAGCAGCGTCCCTGGTGATCGACGCTTCAGTGTGACTTGTTTTATGTGATCGTATCTTCGTGCTGGTGGTTTTCATGTAGCTGTGTGTACTCTGTACTTCCTTCACTCAGAGGGGAGTCCTCGCTCCGGCGCTGAGGGCTGACTTGACCACAGTCTGGTCTCAGCCGCTGCCAGGTTTACTGTTCTGCGGCCTGGGCCGAAGGCTTGAGGTGGCTGGGAGGCTTTGTGGATCCGCGGCCTTCCAAGAACTCTCCGTGGGCACCGAGTGGCAAAGCCTCAAGCCACAAAATCCACAGGGCATAAAGGCTCTTAGTGTCGGAGCTTCAGGAAGCAGCTGGCAGGTAGAGACGAGGACAGACGTGCTGATGGATGCGGAGGAGGTGGAAGGTGGAGAGGATAATTGTCTCAAACAAGGAGAAAGTTATTAAAGGACCTGATCCGAACACCATGTGGTGGCAGTTCTGGGGACAAACTCTTGACTTGTGTAACCACAGTTTGTCCTGATGAGTGGGACAAGAAACAGCTGACCTAAGAGTTTCTAACAGTATATCTGCGGCTCCTCGTAAACCCTTAAAAGAGACAATAAAGCTGAATTGAAGGTATTAAAAAGTATTAAAACTACAACAACATGTCAGCGCCACAGTTCATTAAAGTTAAATATTTGACAGATTCTGTATTTCTGAGACAATAAGCCATAATATGTTGAGAATAAAGCTGGAAATTTATGAGGAAAAAAAATCACAATATTTCTAGAAGTCGTCATAATATTCCAACGTTTTCGAGTCTGACAGCTTTTACATGTCAAATGAGCGACTATTATAACTCTATTCTTGAACTATTGCTTAAGTATTATTCTTCAGTGTGACTATTTGCAACTAGATGGTGTGACACAGATGATCTTATACTTTTTCCTATTTTTCACTTTCTCTTTCCTTCAAAACTCGAGATGGTGTGACGTTATCAACGGAGCCGAAGTTCACCAAAGGTAAATTCTACACAAAGCAACACGCAGTTATACTCAAAGTAAAGCCGTTGATCGCAGCAGTTATATTAAACTGGTTTTGGTTTGATATTTTATGGTCGTAAATGCTGGTTTGGTTTGACCCAGCATCCTACAGTTTAAGACGAGATGTGGAAGAGACTTAAACCTGCACTCTCTCTAATGGCCAGCAGGGGGCGGTTCACAGGTTCACAGGTTCAGGAGTCCATGGCTACATTTTTTATTTGATATTTATTCAGTCTATGGTCGTACTCCACTCTCTAAAAGTCTAATCATATCAAATTAAATGAAAGCTTATCAACTTTATTGTCCACCTGTGTCGTACAAGAGTATAAATTCATTTTCAGCTCGCAGCATGACGAATAACATCACATATAACGTCATATGTCACAAAAACAGCAAGTGAAAAACTGTTTGTTGTTGTTTTAGATGCAACTTCACATCCCAAGGTATATATTACTAAAATGATTCGAAATAATCCAGAAAATCAGGATTTTTGGTTTGCAATAATTAGCACAAATTAAAAAAATGTCTGTAATATTTGCTGCAGAAAGCTGCTGTTTCTGCATGAACCGGTCAAATCAACAGGTCGCTTTTGATTTGGACCCATTGTTACATTTCGTGTTGTAACTAAGGATTTCATATAACTCTTCATCGGTAGAGGTTTGGACAAAAATCGCATTATTTTCCTTTGAATTGTTTCTGACTTCCTGCAATTTCACAGCAGGAAGAGCAAATAATCTAATAAAACGCAAACTGTGTCACACTTTTTGAGAAAAGCTGCAGTAAAATCAAATATTTTTGGCCGAAACAATCTGCAAACATCTGGAGAGACTGATTAATTAACGGTTTAACTGATCTATGAATGATTTTTTATGATATTTTTCTTTGCACAGGAGACTCTGCACCGTTTCCTTCCTGACTTTGTCTCATTTGTTCAGCTGCTTTGTGGTTATTAACTAATGAGCTGTGTTTACATCCTGAACGAGGTCAAACATGCCATAAAAAAACACATTAATACATTTTTATAAAATAAATGCTGGTTTGATGGGGCCTCTGGTTTCTGATTTGTCTCTTCACTGTCATAATGAGGCTTGTGTGTTTTGGATATCACATAAAATTGGGGGTCAACCATCTCATGTGGTCACAGTTGTCACTTTAAATTGTCAGTCGGCTCATCACATGTCAGCAGAGGTTTAAAACGTCTCATAATCATCACCACCGTGGCAAGTTGCAACACTCCAAGTGGAGGTCAGGATTTTCCTGAACGGTTTCCTTACAGAGAAATAAAAAAGAGAGCATGTTTCAAACACAAAACTACCTTTCTTTAGTATGAAAGAGAGACGAATGAAAGCCAGCTCAGCTATCAGCAGCATGGCAGAATCCACAACCTGCTGACTCAGATTCAGCCTGTTTGATTGACTGGCTTTAAGTTTGCCCAGTTTTCTTCAGGAGGAGAGCGAAGCAGGGCCGGATCAGGACTGAACCCAGACCACGTCTACGTTCTGCTGCAGAGGAATGTGCTAAAAGCTCCGTCTTCACCAGCCAAACACTTTCCCTCGCATTAATGTTTCCCCGAACCTCCCACGAATCTTTCGGACGGGCTGGTGCCAAGACGACATGTAATCACAAAGATCAACAAACCCTTAACAGCTTTTACAGAGGATCACCGTGACCAGCTACAGGCCGGTTTTATAAAAAGATGGATAGACACACACACACACACACCCACACACACACACATATACTGTATATACACATATCAGTCCATGGTCACTTTTGGGGACATTACATAGACTTACATTCATTTTCTGGAGACCAACCCCTCCCTTAACCACTGACCCAAAAATCAGCTTCCATGTTCTTTGTCCCCAGTTATAAAAGTTATAAAACTGGCCCTAAGTCTGAAATTTGTCCCCAAAAGTAGTATATGACAGACTCGACACACACACATGAGTTTGTCTTGATATCATTGTGAGGACACTAATTGACTCCTTACCATAGACTGTATATAAGAAATGGACGTAACATCCGTGACGTCACCCATTGGTTTGTGGACTGCTGCTTGGAGGCCAATAGTATCGGATCTGAGCAGCGCCATCTTGAACATTTCAGGTGCATGCTGGGAAAAATAAAAACAGGGATTCTACTTATATGGGCATCAGGAGGAGCATGAGGCGCCCTCCTGAACCTGTGAACCAATCAACCTGTCAATCACCACGTAGCCACGCCCTAATGCATACCCTGCCATATCGTCACATATAAAATCAGGGAGGCCAAAATGTCCCAAATGAACATCATACTGCATTGAAGAAGGCTTTAAACTAGCGATTGAGACCATAAACACATTTTGAAAACGTTTACTGAGGTTAGAAATCAAGTGAGAAGTTGGTGAATTCTCCATTGACTTGTATAGAGACGGAAGTCCTTTTGACACCAAAAACAGTCGCCCCCTGGTGGCCTTTTGATAGAATGCAGTTTTAAGTTACTTCCGCGTTGGCCTCATTTCAGAGGACTGGAACTCCCCGCCTGACCCTTACCCGAACCGTAACCATCACAACTAAACCTAAATCTAACCGTTACCTTAAAACCAAGTCTGAAGCCTCAAATTGACCTTTGAAGCTGTGAGGATACACACACACACACACACTTTTTTATGCAGCGATTCAGCAAACAACGATTTCAGAAGCACAGAAACATTTGTTCCAGAAAAAGTTCATTTTACAAAGCGCCAACTGCTGGTCAACAGTGTTACTGCGTTCTTCTCTTAGTGCTACATTTCATATATATTCATGTGTTTTATTTCTTTATTGGGTTTACATGTAGATGCATAACATACCACATAAACTGTATTACATCATGCCACAAAAAACACAAATGAGTCTCCAAAAATGCTCCCCCCGCTGAAGGGCCATGAAATAATAAAAGATAAATAAATACACATGTTTGTCCCGGTATCTACATATTTATCCTCACACAGACTTATTGTGACAAAGTGAAACCAGAACTTTCAGACTTTACTCCAGAAGGACCCGATTACAGCGCTGCGCTCCCAGCATGCAGCTTACTGGTGGTTCATAGTATCTCTAAAAGTAGAGAGAGGGATTTAACCCTCCTGTTGTCCTTGAGTCAAGGAAGGAAGGGAGGGAGGAAGGAAGGAAGAAGGAAGGAAAGGAGGGAGGAAGGAAGGAAGGAATGAAAGGAGGGAAGGAAGGAAGGATTTTTCTATGTGAAAATGTCCTGAGATAAATCTTGTTGGGATTTGGTCTTATATATATAAATAAAACTGATTTGAAGTAAGTAAACCCAATTCCAAACCTCATGTACGGGTGGATTTGAGAAGTTGACATTTGGAGTAAAGAAGGAGAAAAATAAGTGAAATCCTGCGGCTCAGGAGGTGGAGCGGTCGTCCTCCAATTGGCGGTTCGATTCCCGGCTCCTCCAATCCGCATGTTGATGTGTCCTTGGGCAAGACACTTAACCCCAAATTGCTCCCGTTGCTGTGCCATCAGTGTATGAATGTGTGTGAATAGGTGAGTGAGTTGTAGTGTAAAGCGCTTTGATTGGTCGAAAGGCTAGAAAGGCGCTATATAAGTACAGTCCATTTACCATCCTGCTACTATAGTTAGTTTATGTAGTTTATGTAGCGGGACAGATACCTCTTTTCCACCGAGCTGGAGCCAGAGCCTGACTAAGCTCCAGAACGGGAGCCAGAGCCAGAGCCAGAGCGAGCACCAACTCTTTGCTGGTCTAAAGCAAGAACCGATTACGTCAGCGGGCTGGGGGCGGGGTTATGTGAGCAGGACTTTACCTGCGCAAACACGGTCTTCCGTTCCTGTATTTCTATGTAGGCTTGCAAACACATGAACAGCACTTGCATCGCAGCCGCAATTTCCTCCATCTTCGTCGTCTTCTCCTCCTTCTTTGTTGTCTTCTTCTCCTTCTTTGTTTTCTTCTTCTTCTTCTTCTTCTTCTTCTTCTTCTTCTTCTTCTTCTTCGTTTCCAGCAGGCTAGATGCCTTGTGGCATGTTGCTGCCTCTCACTGGTGAATCATGGAAGTGCTTCAAAGGCTAAGTCATAAAATAGTTGTTGAGTAATTTTCTATCATTCAACTAATCGATTAATTTCCATTTAGTATCGTGGGAATAACAAGATATTACATTTAACAATAAAACACATGAAATAGGGAGCGAGAAAGGAAGGGAGGAAGGAAAGAAGGAAGGAAGGAGGGAAGGAGGAAGGAAGGACAGAAAGAATGAAGATAGGGGGTTGGGGAAGGAAAGGAAGAAGGGAGGAAAGAGAGAAGGAGGGAGGGAGGAAGGACAGACGGAAGGAAAGGAAGGAAGGACGGAAGGAGGGAAGGAGGAAGGAAGGACAGAAGGAATAAAGAAAGGGGGATGTGAAAGGAAAGGAGGAAGGGAGGAAAGAGAGAGGAAGGAAAGAAAGAGAGAAGGAGGGAGGGAGGAAGGACAGATGGAAGGAAGGAAGGGAGGAAAGAAAGAGAGAAGAAGGAAAGAAAGATTGAAGGAGGGAGGGAGGACAGACAGAAGGAAGGAAGGAAGGGAGGAAAGAAGGAAGGGAGGAAATAGAAGAAGGAAAGAAAGAGACAAGGAGGGAGGAAGGACAGACGGAAGTAAGGAAGGAAGGGAGGAAAGAGAGAAGGAAAGAAAGAGAGAAGGAGGGAGGAAGGACAGACGGAAGGAAGGAAGGAAGGGAGGAAAGAAGGAAGGGAGGAAAGAGAGAAGAAGGAAAGAAAGAGAGAAGGAGGGAGGAAGGACAGACGGAAGGAAGGAAGGAAGGGAGGAAAGAAGGAAGGAAGGAAGGAAGGAAGGAAGGAAGGAAGGGAGGGAAGAAGGAACAGTCAAAACAGACAGGGTCAATTTGACCCTGGAGGACGACACGAAGGTTAAAGGTTTGAAATAGTTCTTTTATACAGATCACTGACTGGTTCAGGTCCAGAATGAAACTGGTCCAAGTAAGACATGAAGTACTACGACTGCTCTGCTGTAGTGTTTGTAAGAAGTGAAATGAGCTCATCTGGGATAGAAGAAAAAAGAAAAGTCCCATAATTGAATTGAAAGCGGAGCAGAGTTACATAAAGCCGGCCGTCTGAAGTGACTCCAGGTTTGTTGGTTTTCGGGCCTCAGAACTGTCGGACACGGCGCTTCTCATTTGTTTGACGATAACTGGACCCCTCCTCCGGTTCTGAGCCCAGTCCAGGCAGCTTTCATCCCAAATCTCATCCTGATGAAACCGGCTGTCAGCTCCCATCGAGGCCACGATGAAGCTGCTAAACTGGACTCACAGAGGGAGCTTTATTCCCAGGAAGGGGGGGAGAGCTCACCGTTTAAAAAAAAAAAAAGAAGAAGAAGAAGAAAGGGAGGAAGACTTTGAACTCTCTGCCCATCAGTATCTGTTACAACACTCCACTTCACAGCGAGGAGGTTTGGCAGAGAAGGAAAAGAAGAAAAGTGACTCGTTCGTGGCGCCGAGATGCTCGAGGATCAGGAGGATGAAGAAGGGGAAAAACGTCTGTGTGAGGAACTACTGTACTACACTGTAAAATAATCCAAATAAGAAGTTATGATCTGTAGCACAACAACCACTCCTTCATTCCTTCGTCTCTCCACAAGCGGCTTCAGGCTTGTCAGCGTTGTGGCATAAGGATAAGGAAGGAAAGGACGGAAGGAAGGAAAGGAGGGAGGAAGGAAGGAAGGAAAGGAGTGAGGAAGGAAGGAAGGAAGGAAAGGAGGAAGGAAGGAAGGAAGGAAGGAAGGAAGGAAGGAAGGAAGGAAAGGAGTGAGGAAGGAAGGAAGGAAAGGAGGAAGGAAGGAAGGGAGGAAGGAGGAAGGACGGAGGAAATAAGGAAGGAAGGAAGGTAGGAGGGAGCCAGCCAGTGTCCTAATGGTGTAACTATATAAATCTGATTATATACAGGAGAATACATGTGATCTAAACTGTGGAATAAATATAATCCACTTTTGCAACACAACACAAAAGTTTTTAACACATTTTTACATAATTCGTCAAACTTATTTAGAAAATTGTTATAAGAAAATGTCCTGATAAATATGGACAAAATGCTTTAAAATTTAAATGTAGAAATACTCCTTTCATGTGATGTTTTTAAATGAAGTCATTATTAGTATAAGTCCACTTAAATACACTGTAGGTGATAAAATATGTAATATTTATCATTCTTTTGTGGTTACACCATTTGACATTTTCAGGAGCATTCAGTCTTACTTTTGGTAAAAAAAAATGGTGCAAATGTCATTTCAAATGATATAAAACCAACAAAAATACTAAATGTACATTTTAACAAACCTGATGCTGCTTTTAAATCTAGTTTAACTGATTTATGAATATTAATTACTGGAGAAAAGTCCTTCTCTTGCTTTATTCTTCAGGTGAGAAACGGCTATTTTGTCTCGATGTGGCTAAATTTAAACGTTTGAGTTCATGTCGCCAAGATTTCTGTCTCAGTCCTCTCAGAAATGTTTCCTTACCACGATGAAAACATTATTTATTCACTTAATGTACTTTAGTTTATTGAGTGTTTTTATTTTGGACTGAGAGCCAGAACTCATCTCAGTGCCTCTTTAAGTTGTTAAATAATCAGCGTGTTGTATTTGCTTCTTCTTCTTCGTTGGTGGCCTGGAAGCGGCGGTGTTGTTGTTCAGGTCTGCCGGGACGGAGAGACCTCACCTGGACGGCTCTGGTGTTGTTTGGGAGTTAATCAGCGTTACGACATGGAGGATGTTGGTTTAAAGACGGAAATATCAACAGACGGTTAAGTGCAGCTCGTTAATTCCATTAACGTGCGTGAAAGTGTGTGTTTGTTCAGCTAATTGGGCCGAATTATTCAATTTGTCCGTTTTTGGAAGTGATGTTTGGATAGCTAATTTGTGGAGAACATTTTCCATAAAAGAGAAGGAGGGCAGGGCTGCTGTGTGCCTCTGAAGTTCAGGGAAAATAAACCAGATCATGGAGAGAGAGAGAAACAAGAATCTAAATGTAGAACAAGTAGTGGCACAAATACACCTTTTATGTAATAAGTGAGAGAAGAAGTGTGTGACATCATCGCTGTGAAGGAACCGACCTGGATGGACAGAAGAGAAACTTAGAGAGCAAAGTTGTGATCGTTAAAGCGGCGATGATCAATAACCTCACTGAGCTTTGTAGAGTTACGGCTCATTGTTTAGCTGAGTCACTGAACTCTACCTGCTCCTTCCTTCCTTCCTCCCTTCCTTCCTTCCTCCCTCCCTCCTTTCCTTCCTTCTTCCTCCCTGCTCAGCACCAAATCTGACCAGCTGCTGCATTAAATGGTCACAATGATCAGTTTCTAAAGCTGCCTCCCTTCCCTCTTTCCTCCGTCCTTCCTTCCTTCCTTCCTTTCTCCCTCCTTTCCTTCCTTCTCCCGTGTTTCCTTTCTTCTTCCTTCCCTCCTCCCTCCTTTCCTTCCTTCTTCCTCCCTGCTCAGCACCAAATCTCACCAGCTGCTGCATTAAATGGTCACAATGATCAGTTTCTGAAGCTGTTGCATCATCTGAAGAACATCTCTGATGGTTAAACTGAGTCTAATCTCTGTAATGTATTTGATGAACCTGCAGAGAATCATCAGAGACTTTGCAACTTTGCAGCTTCCTCTACCCCAACCGGTCGAGACAGATGTTCTCCCACTGTGAGTCTGGTTCTGAGGTTTCTTCCTGTTAAAAAGGGAGTTTTTTCTCTCCACTGTCGCTAAGTGATGCTCATGTGTGAATGTTGGGTCTCTTTAAAATTAAACCTGAAGAGTTCGGTTTAGACCTGCTCTATGTGTAAAGAGCCTTGAGATTACTTTGTTGTGATTTGGCGCTTTATAAATAAAGATTGATTGATTGATTGATTGATCCTCTCAGCTTTACAGAGTGTCCTGTATTTCCCCTGCCTTGGTTGATTGCCTCATGTGTTTCACCTGTCTTGTTTCACTCACCTGTGTCCTGTTAGTGATTACCTCATCATGTCTATCTAGGTTTTGGTTTTCAGTTCAGTCTTTGTCCGAGTCTCTGTGTTCATTCACCCTGTGGTTAGTTTCTCTTTTGTTGGCAATAAAATAAATTGACCCAGACTCTGTCAGCCTGCAGTCTGCATTTGGGTCCATCTGCTCCGCAATCCATGACAGAAACACAATGTTATCATAACGCTGCATCCTGACATACAGCGACACGAGCGAGTGAGAAAAAGTGATTAAAATGCAGTTTTCAATCAGCTTTTCCTGACATGCTGCGAGCGACATCGCCCTGTCCAGCGATGACGCTCACCCCTCAAAAAATCGCTCACTCTGTCTATCTGGACGAAATTTCGCGGCTGTGTCCCGCCCCTAAACACTTCTTATTGGTTGAAATGTACACGCTGCATATCAGGACAGTTTCGCGCAAGATTTCATCGCCGGTTCGCTCGCTCGCTGTATATCAGGATGCGTGTAAGTGTGAGAATGTTGAAAAGGTTTTGCCGAAAACTGTCTTTTCAGAAGCATAAACCAGACATATTTGGAGGAAGCAGCTTCATTCCTGCTAAGTGAAATACCTGGAAATGAGCAGATGCAAAGATATCGATGGTTACACCTGCGAACAGAACAGACGGTTATACTGTCCAGATTAAAGTCCACATGACATGTCGACTTAACCCTTACATACTGTTAAGGGTCTGATTTGACCCATTATGACATTTAAGAGAAGAAAAAACAAAAAAAATCCAATCTTAAAAACTTTTTCTTTTTGCCAGAAATGTGACAACTCATTCTAATGTGACCCAGAATATAAAAAAAATTGAAATATTATAACTTTTTAAGACATTTTTTGTGCAGCTGATACAAAATTTTGTTGAGTGTTTGACTCATTTGAATCTAAAAATTCAATAGTCAGCATTCAACAGTATGTAAGGGTTAAATGTCGACACGCTGAGATTGCAGTTGTCATGTCGAGTTTAATCTCGTCGCGGAATTTTTTATTTATTTTTCCTCATGTGGCTCTGATACTCCGTCGTAGTAAACAGAATACAAAGAGTGCTAAGATAAATATTGAATGGGTTACAACCATAGACTGTATATAAAAAATGGACATAACATCCGTGACGTCATCCATTGGTTTGTGGACTGCTGCTCGGAGGCCAATAGTTTCGGATCTGAGCAGCGCCATCTTGAAAATTTCAGGTGCATGCTGGGAAAAATAAAAACAGGGATTCTACTTATATGGGCATCAGGAGGAGCATGAGGCGCCCTCCTGAACCTGTGAACCAATCAACCTGTCAATCACCACGTAGCCACGCCCTAATGCATACCCTGCTTTATCGTCACATATAAAATCAGGGAGGCCAAAATGTCCCAAATGAACATCATACTGCATTGAAGAAGGCTTTAAACTAGCGATTGAGACCATAAACACATTTTGAAAACGTTTACTGAGGTTAGAAATCAAGTGAGAAGTTGGTGAATTCTCCATTGACTTGTATAGAGACGGAAGTCCTTTTGACACCAAAACGGTCGCCCCCTGGTGGCCTTTTGATAGAATGCAGTTTTAAGTTACTTCCGCGTTGGCCTCATTTCAGAGGACCGGAACTCCCCGCCTGGTTTTAACGTTATGTAACTCAATACACATACAGTAGATGGTTGTGTCTTATTATCCACAGCCTGCTCTAATATACAGTATATGTTGGCGTGAAGTTTGTGAAAATGTTGTAGTTTCCTCTCTCCTCACACCAACTCTCTGAGCAACACACACACACACAGACATGCGACTGAAGAAGTTCATTTATAAGCAGAGAGCTGACAGCTGGGACGTCAGTGAAGGATGGTCGACTGCCGGCCGTTACATAACCGGACAGTCAAACGGCAGCGTGGGTAGAAGAGTTCAGACTTGGACAGTGAGGATGACGTTAAAGCAGCAGTCAGGTTAATCATTCCTCCTGTTCATACTGACTATTAAAAGATGCACAAAATCCACAAAACTGCATTTATAAGCAGATGATCAGCTTCTATTGAGCTTCAGCAGTCTGAGTTAGTCATATCAAGTGATATCTGACACATTTACTGAGAGGGGAAGTACATGGAGGAGGAGTACTACTACGTAGTAGTACGTTTAGTAGTAGTACTTTATGTAGTAGAAATTGAAGTAGTACTTTATGTAGTAGTAGTAGAACTAGTGGTAGTTGTAATAGTAGTATTAGTAGAAGTAGTACTCTTTGTAGTAGTAGTAGTAGTAGTAGTAGTAGTAGTAGTAGTAGTACTACTAGAAGTATAAGTAGTACTCTTTGTAGTAGTACTAGTAGTACTAGTAGTAGTAGTACTCTTTGTAGTAGTACTAGGAGTAGTAGTAGTAGTAGTAGTAGTAGTAGTAGTAGTAGTAGAAGTAGTAGTAGTAGTATTTACAGTTGCATCTTTGCATTGACTTCATATGTAATCTCGACGCGCGATTGGTTGAAATCGCGTTTTGGTGGGAACGCTCCTTAATACCTGAAACACTCAAACTGAGACTAAAGTAAAACTACTTCATCACTTGTTAAACTCACTAAAACTACACTGAAATAAAAAAGCTCACATGTATGCAAACTGTCCTGAGTCCAGTTGATCGTGCACAGACAGAGAAGCATATAAGAGATGATTCTGTCGTTATAAACAGTGTATTCTGTGTGTTCATGGACAGAGCGTTCGGGGTTACAGGTCGTACGTCACTGCGCTCCTTGGGGTTTAACGTTCGTACTGAGCAGGATGATGTGTGAAGTTTTCCAGGCTGACGGGACAGTGTGTGTGTCTGCTGAACGCTGGAAACTGGGCTTAGTCCTCACTGTCTTCACAATAGCAGCTCTGATGTGGTCGAGGCTGCTGAGCTGATGTGTTAAACTGAGGTCAAACGTGAGAAACCAGAGAATTCATTTACTGCTCAGGATCAATTCCTCAAGATTCAAGATTCACTTTAACCTTCGTGTCGGCCTCCCAGGTCAAACTGACCCCGTCTGTTTTGACTGTTCCTTCCTTCCTTCCTTCTGTCCTTCTTTCCTCCCTCCTTCCTTCCTTCTGTCCTTCTTTCCTCCCTCCTCTCTTTCTTTCCTTCCTCTCTCTTTCCTCCCTTCTTTCTTTCCTTCCTCAATCCCCCTTTCTTCCTTTGATTGACCTAAAAGGGTCACAAGGAAGGAAGGAAGGAAGCAAGGAAGGACAAAAGGAAAGGAAGGAAGGAAGGACAAAAGGAAGGAAGGAAGGAAGGAATGAGAGAAGGTAGGAAGGAAGGAAGGAAGGAAGGAAGGAAGGAAGGACTAGAAGGAAGGAAGAAAGGAAGGACGGAAGGAAGGAAGGACAAAAGGAATGACAGATGGAGTGAAGGAAGGAAGGAAGGACATAATGAAGGAAGGAAGGAAGCAAGGAAGGACAAAAGGAAAGGAAGGAAGGAAGGACAAAAGGAAGGAAGGAAGGAATGAGGGAAGGTAGGAAGGAAGGAAGGAAGGAAGGAAGGAAGGAAGGAAGGAGGGAAGGACTAGAAGGAAGGAAGAAAGGAAGGACGGAAGGAAGGAAGGACAAAAGGAATGACAGATGGAGTGAAGGAAGAAAGGAAGGACATAATGAAGGAAGGAAAGAAGGAAGGAAGGAAGGACAAAAGGAAAGGAAGGAAGGACAAAAGGAAAGGAAGGAAGGAATCATGTAAGTGATTATTTGGTTATTTAGCGTTTATGGAAGATAAATACCTGCTAAAATATTTCACTTTATTTTCTCTGCAACTTATTTTGTTCTTCTTTGAGCTTTAATTTGTTAAATATCTCGTGGTTGGAGGGTTTTTTCTTCTTCTTTACCTTCATGGGGGGAAAATGGACATAAAGGAGCGTAAATATGATTTAAACAAGGAGTTTATTCTCCTGCTGCAGAAAGTCTCCACAGATTATTTTACACCTGAACCTCCACATGTGGCTCCTCTCTCTGCAGCCACACATTGCCTTTGATTACTGTAATTGGCAGTGAGGCCCCGGCAGAGAACAGCAGGTCTCAGGACCCTGGAGGACCAGTAAAAAGTACCCACTCACTAATGCCATTAACCCTGTCATAACGAGGAGGGGAGGACGGGGGGTGGGGGGCAAAGTGCTTCACTTAAAGACCACCTCCCAATTAGCTGTGTGAAGAAAAGCCGAGCGGCCTCTTACCTCCATGTTAAAGGAAATAAAAGTGGAGAGGACGAGGCACAAAAGAGTGTCTGTAGCAGGAAACGCCGGCCAATGAAAACACTTTGCCTCATGTCCAAATCAGAACCACATGACGGAGGAAAGAGGCAGAACGAGCTGTAATGACCAGGAGGTTCTACTTCCTGTCTGCTGATTGGGGGGGAGGGGGGGGCGGCCGCGGGGAATAAACGCAGCGGGGGGTCTGACAGCCAATGAGCACGCTGGGAGGGCCGCATCAACACGCCAATCACAGTCAGTCATGTGAGAGCAGAAGCTTCATGCTGACTGAAAGGTGCTACTGTATTATTATTATATATGACATCATTAGATTATTAATAGTGAAGCATCAGTAAAAGTACTGCAGTATTATGAGCGATGTAGTATGCAGTATTACAGTAAAAGTACTGCAGTATTATGAGCGATGTAGTATGCAGTATTACAGTAAAAGTACTGCAGTATTATGAGTGATGTAGTATGCAGTATTACAGTAAAAGTACTGCAGTATTATGAGCGATGTAGTATGCAGTATTACAGTAAAAGTACTGCAGTATTATAGTGATGTAGTATGCAGTATTACAGTAAAAGTACTGCAGTATTATGAGTGATGTAGTATGCAGTATTACAGTAAAAGTACTGCAGTATTATGAGTGATGTAGTATGCAGTATTACAGTAAAAGTACTGCAGTATTATGAGTGATGTAGTATCTCTAAACTGTACTACAGTAAAGTACAACCCCTCCCACATCAGTCATGGAGCTCTTTCTTTCTCTCTTTATGTCTCCAGCTCCTCTCACATGATAAACGTATCTGCTGCTTTCTGATTCTTCTTTTCACTCTTTGAATGAAACCTGCTCACAAACAGAGAGGATGATGAAATGTGAGGAAGGTTCATCAGGCTGGAAGCAGAGACTCACTGAGAGCTTTGTGACGTTAAGAGTTTGTTGGAGCACCAAAGAAAGTCAGAGCGGTTCTTAGCGTTGAGTATAAAGTAGAAAGGTAGAAAGCTGCAGTGTTGAGAGAGCTTGATGGAGTACAGGGAGGACAACCTGTAACCCTCCATCCTTTATCCTGACTAACAGTGGAGTCCATTGAGCAGAGACAGGAAGCAGAGGCGTCCGTGTCCTCGGCTGTCTGCAGATACTTCACCAAGGTGTCAGACTTCCTCTCTGATGTTAAAGGACCAGTTCACCATTCGCTAGTCTTTCCTAAAACCATCAGTCAGGAGCCCCAATGAACATTAAGTGTGTTTTTCCATCAGTTCCTCCTTCTGTGAAGACGTGTTTAAAAGTTGATCTGAAGCTAATGTGAAGCTTCAGTCGTCTGAATGAGTCAAATCTTCATCTTCTATGTTTCAACGTTACAGTGTTTTTAGTAGCATAGTCTTTTTGTTACTATGGTTACACCACAGCTCAACAGGAAACACTAAGAGGGAATCTGATGCTAAAAGGACTGTAAATACTACTACTACTACTACTACTAATACTACTACTACTACTACTACTACTACTACTACTACTACTACTACTACTCTTTCTTTCTTGCTTGCTTTACTCATCTTCCTCCTTTTTCCTTTCTTTCTGTCTCTCTCTCTCTGTCTCTCTCTCTCTCTCTCTCTCTGTCTCTCTCTCTCTCTGTCTCTCTCTCTCTCTCTCTCTCTCTCTCTCTCTCTCTCTCTCTCTCTCTCTCTCTCTGTCTGTCTCATATAATCATGTGTATGCTTCATCCCATTGAAACCTCAGCGTCTCTGTTTTCTTTTCACCTGCCTGTAACGTCTTCCATCATCTCTCCTCTGAACAAACACGTTGAGCGGCAGCTTCCCACGAGCAGCGTTCACACAACCTGCAGCACAGATGTGACAGATGTGTATATTGAGTCTGCTGGGTTTATTTTTAGACTGCAGCGAGGGGGGGTCAAAGGTCAGCTGCTGCACATCTGCCCGAGCTGAGCTGTCTGGAAAACTGATCAGAGGTGACGACAGACCTCCAAACACACTGATACTGCACTCTTTAATGTTGACACAGATCATAACTTTTCATCTCTTTAAATGTATTATTATTATAATCTGAGACCTTTGATTCACTGCAGCATTTAAAATATTAATAAAAAGTGAAAATATTCTCTTTTTCTTCTGGTTTCCTCCGACATACAGCATTGATTATCTTTAGAAACGTCTCTGCTCACTATGATATTAATGCTGCTATATTCAGTAAAGCACAAGTACCTCAAACGGAAGGAAGGAAGGACGGAGGAAGGAAGGAAGGAAGGAAGGAAGGAAGGAAGGAAGGAAGGTAGGAGGGAGGAAGGAAAGGAAGGAAGGACGGAGGAAAGAAGGAAGGAAGGAAGGAGGGAGGGAGGAAAGAAGGAAGAAGGGAGGGAGGGAGGGAGGGAGGGAGGAAGGAAGGAAGGAAGGAAGGAAAGAAAGAAGGTAGGGAGGAAGGAAGGAAGGAACAGTCAAAACAGACGGGGTCAATTTGACCCGGGAGGACGACAGGAAGGTTAAAAACAGATAAAAAAACATGACACACACTCACACAACAAAAAAAATATGATGATGACATATGATAAAGAGATGCAGCTATAATAACATAATGTGGAGGGTATTGCACTTGAATAAAATACATAGAATAAATAAAAGCAGCGGTCAAGAGTCTTGCACAGGATTATAGTTTGTTTAGAGTTCAGAGAAAGAAACTGTTAGTGACGGATTGTGTTTTAGGTTTTAAGGTTTTCTTCAGGACCACTCACACCAAACTGTCTCCTGCTCAGAAAACAAACATCATGTTCCATATCTGTGTTTTCCACTGACGGACAGATCTGGTGTCTCTGTGTTGTTTCCACGTCGCTGCAGCAGCTCTGCAAAGGAAAGTTTATGTTCTTCTGGGAAAGCCCCCGACCCCCCTCTGACACATGTCCCCCTCCTCTGTAATTGCGCCAATTACTTTTCCATAACAGCCCTGAAACACTTATGTATGTGGTTAGAATAACAATTTCCACATGAAACACTTGTTCATTCATAAGGTCCAGAGGAGCGGGGGGATCCTCTGCAGACGTCACTGCATGCAGTAGACGCCGTGCTGTGGAGACGAGCTGCAGTTACATGTGATGAAGCTGCAGGACGGCGGCAGCAGCGTTTGGTTTCCTGAACTCTGATCTGTGATTAGCGAGCGGCACTCAGCAGCAGGATGGGACCGTCCTCTCTGAGCCGCTCAGATCTTCTTGTTTTGTGTCCTCAGAGTACAATCTGATAAACACGTTTAAGATTAATGCTGATAAACTGAAGACAGAAAGTCTCGTCTCTGAATAGTTTTGTTTAGAAATTCCTAAATGATTTTCTGTTTGTCTTTCCAACACCAGCAGCTCCAAAATGTCTAATGTTACACAAGAAATATCACAATCAGATAAAACAGATACTGTGAAATACCTGTATTACAACTTCAGTAAAATTGTGTTTTCTAAATGTTAATAGATTTGTATTATTATTATTAACTATTATTGGAAATGCTCTATTTTTCTCCGTCAGCATGAGGAGGCGTGTCTGTGTCTGTGTTTGATTGACAGCAGCTGAAGGGGAGGGGCGGTGTCCTTGTTGATTGACAGCAGCTGGAGATTGTACACCAGGTGGAAAAGTGTTTCTCAGTGTCGGAGACTTCAAAAGTATGATCTCCTTTTTAAGTCGGGAACGAGAGAAAACAAGCTGCAGGACGAGAAGTGTGTTTAAGTTTAGTTTGATAAGAGCAGGGAAGCTAACGTGGGTTGATCAGAGTCTGTTGGTTCTTGTTGCGTATCAGGATGCGATCAGGCTCAGTGTGACCGCCTGCTCTGTCTAATGTAGAGCGCTCAGTTATCAGTTTAGTCAAGCGGAGCTGTATTTAATTGAAATCATGTAAAACTAGAGGAGGCATCAACATGAAATTAAATAATTTGTGCCAAATCGACCCTGGATGCTTCCTCTTCCTCACAAAGACACTGAAATAAAAAAATACATTTCTTGTTTGGAGTCAAACTGTGTGACATCACAACATCAATCTTTAAACAGCTGCTTGTTTCCTTCTTTCTGCGGCTCGTGTTGTTTTCTGAGTTTCATGCAGAGAGACTAAAAGACTGAAGCAGCTTCGAGCCAAATGGGTCACAGAGTCTGAACAGTACGGAGGAGAAAACACAGCCCCGATGTCTGCTTCCTGTCTGACTTATACAACCTGTTACAACCTGTCCACTCTCAGCCGGCACCGAGGGAGATGATGTCAGCGTCAGCGCGGCGAGAACAGAACCGCAGCAGGAGGCCGACTTCACATCCATGACTGGACCAGTGGAAGAAGTTACATAATCTGTCATTAAGAAGGTGAGTGCAGCAGGATGTTTACCATTTTCAGTGTATTAATACCGCCCCTCCCACTCTGGAGGATGACATCATGGTAAACAGTTTGATTTGATTGGTCGATGAGGTGATAAGCAGTCTATTAATAATGCTGCTGCTTGTCTTTGTGAGGAGTGTGCCGACACACCCAGCTGTCACCAGGCTGTGGACCAGAGGCACGTACTGCAGGTTTACACCCACTGACCCAGAACAGGTCAAAGTTCAAGAGGTGAGCTCGTGAGGTTTAGTCCAAAACAACCCAACAACATATAAAAGTACTTTTTTATTTGTTAATTTGTTTGTTTTGAAGTCTGTCGAGGTCTGTATAAGAACCACTATGCTGCCATATAGTGTTAATTTAAGGTCGTCACTTTTCATGTGAGAACTAAACATACTGAAGATCAAAGATAAATAAGTGTTGGTAAGATTAATAATGAATAAATATGTAAAAACTAGTTTTAAAAGCAGCATCGGGTTTGTTAAAATGTACATTTAGTATTTTTGTTGGTTTTATATCATTGAAAGGACATTTGCACCATTTTTTACCAAAAGTAAGACTGAATGCTCTTGAAAATGTCAAATGGTGTAACCACAAAAGAATGATACATATTACATATTTTATCCATCTAGGAAGAAAGAAAGAAAGAAAGAAAGAAAGAAAGAAAGAAAGAAAGAAAGAAAGAAAGAAAGAAAGAAAGAAAGAAGTAAAGCAGTCAGGTTCCTGGTCTCCATGGTAACCAGAGTAAATGTAATATTTAGAACAATTGTATTCCATTACCTTTATTTAATATAAAGTTATAATGTAAGATCATGCCAAACTAGTTGATATGGTGTTTTATTGACTATTTACTGTTTTTAAGCAAGTTGAATTATTTGGTACAAAGTTTTTATGGTTACACCACTTAGACATTTTTGCCATAATCCTCTAATATATTCTCTCTAAATGGATTAAAAGCAAAAATTTGATGCAGAACTCAACAAAAACCTTGTTATTTTTCTGTCGTTCCCTTCCAGTCTCTCTCTCTCTCTTGTTATTTAAACACATTCACAAAGCTGTAGGAAGTGAATTTTAACCCATCTACCTGTCAATCAACGCCCACACAGCAGACATCAAACCTACTATATATGCCTTCAAATCTCATTATACTGGAGCAATCACTTCCTAAATGACCAGCAGCTCACTCATTAGAGGGTTAGAGTTTAAAGATTGTGACCAGAATGAAAAAAGGTTAATTTAGTATTTCTGTAGAGAAGTTGAGGCTTTTTTAAACAGTAGCTGCTGGTTTGAATTGGACTCACCTGTACAAATAAAGCTTTATTGATTGATTGATTGATTGATTGTTTGATTAAAGGGTCTCTTGTGTAATTGCTGTGTTCAGATCTGCCCAGTTGAATCGTACCAAAGAGGAAATTAAGTCAAATGAAACCGGACTAAATAAGTTACAAATCAGTCATCAGGGTGAAGTCAGGTTTATATTTGGACTTTAGTGTAATTTCTTCTCTATTTTGGCTTTTATCCATCGAGGTCAAAACGTTTTTTATTTTACTAGAAACCAAAGTGATGTTCTGATAACACTCATCGTCTTCATTAGCGAGTCTCGCTGAGAGCAACTTCCACCCTGAAAACAACGGC